>NC_143582.1:85782788-86082788 GCF_048544385.1 Mastigoproctus giganteus | reverse complement strand
GGGTTACGAGAAAAGACTGGGCTTTAAAAAAACCAACACTAATGTTGTATTATAAGGCAACCTTCATCCATGTGATAACTTATGCTGCCACAGTGTGGTTCAGCAAAACGACGCTTGCAGTCAATAAGAGAACTCTGGATATGATACAAAGGACCATTTTATTAACTACACGAGCATGCAGTACAGTAAGCACACCAGCGTTGCAGATGCTTGCTGAAGCTCTTCCCCTCGATTTGGAGGCTGTAAAAGCTGGCTTGCTCTACCTGCACGCTAGGGGGGGGTTGCTGCCACCTACCAGGATTTCATAATTGACCCAGCGAGTAGTACAAAAACAGAAAAAGTCCGATTACAGGCCTACCTTCTCTGGGGGTGGCAACAAAGGTGGGGCGATGCGACAAAAGAAGAAATCACTCGAAAACTTCTTCCCAACCTCAGCAAAATATACCCCAAGCAACCTGCCTGGTACTTTCCGGGGATGCACTTGACTTCGCTGCTTGCCAATCATGGCCCCTTTAAGGAGAAGCTGCTCGGGTTCGGCCTTGTTGAGATCCCAACTGCACGTGTGGGGAGGTTGAGAACTGGAACCACTTGGTCTATGACTGTCCAGAATACGAAGATCTCAGAGGCACCTGATAGCATAGATACTCTACTTTCCGAAAGGACTGGAATCCCACTTCGTTGACACAGAAGAGGAATACAGAGCACTTTCTCAATATGCGCAGGACCTCTTCCAGAGGAGAAAACTGTTAATTACCATAAATCGTGTCAGACGAAAGACCACCACAAGTGAAACTGTACAAACCATAAAATACTATCAAATGGAGTTACTACAGAGAAAGACCCTGAGACAAGAAAGTGAAAAACACAAGGACTGGACACTGAAGAAAAGAGACTTAACGCAGCGCAGCCGCCAAACGCCATTTGGCGACCTGAAGAGGGCGCCATAGCCTCCTTCATCTTTAATACCCATATTCTCGGCAGGGAGGGAGACAGTCTTACTGTATCATCCCCTTCTCGCCGCTCCCACTTTCCCTTCTGGTGGGGCATGGACATGCCCCACTGTGACTTAGGATCGCCTCCTCTCTCGACTCCATACTTCTGTCTTCCCCCCTCCCCAGACTTAAGTCTCCTCACCCACTCTATCTGCACATACGCAAGCGAATGCCCTACATGTCGAAATTGATTTAATCATCTCAAAATTACGTCTTTCGCCCTTTCAAAAATCTAGCGTTATTCCTCATCGAATTTACCAAAAAATATATATATTTATTTATTTTTATTATATATTTTTTTAAATTTTATTTATTATTATTATTATTATTTATTTATTTATTTATTTTTTAGGTCCTAGCCGCCGGAATTAAGCGGCAGGACCTGCCAGAGTAAATCCTGTCTACCGGCGTTTTTCGTGGTCTGCACCCACGGGACGAAAGTGAGACAACGTTGCGCCTTAGCAGGGGTCCAGCGGCTAAACGACCAGAAGAACAACGATATACGACAGTACATTTGTACAATGTCCATATACTTTTAAATCTCTGGCATTTCCAGCGAACTGGTACACCCACAACGAAAACAACGGAGAGATGGGGGGGATCCCTGGCGCCGTTTGACCCTAAACACACTTTACCTAAACATCATTGCTGACCAGGTACACCCTTTCATGGCAACTGTCTTCCTCTCTGGCGGTGCCATCTTTCAGCAGGATAATGCGCCATGCCACACTGCCCGGATTGTTTGAGACTGGTTCGCGGAACATGAGGAAGACTTCCAGTTATTGCCCTAACCTCCAAATTCTCCAGACATCAACCCCATCGAGCATCTGTGGTTTGTGTTGGAACAGTAACTCCGATCTGCGGCGTCTCAAACACGGAGCTTATAGGAGTTAAAGGATCTGCTGGTTACATGTTGGTACCAGATACCACAAGACACATTTAGAAACCTTGTAGCGTCCATGCCTTGCCGTGTATGAGCTGTTTTGGCTGCACGTGGAGGACCAACATCATATTAGGTAGGTGGTCATAATGTTTTGGCTCATCGGTGTATGCATACCTGCGTCAGTGGCAAGTATACGCTTCTCTTAATGGCCCTAACTAAGTTGAGAAGGGTGTTAATTTCAAATGCCGTTGATGATTAAAATTTTTTTTTTTTTTTTTTTTTTTTGTTTGAATGGGGTATACATCCAGTGAAACTACCTTTGTGATACTGTTATCTCATCTCCCAACTGGACGGTAAATTGGTATCAGGAAGAACAGATTTCCTTGTGATCAGTGATGAATATACGTTGTTGAATTTACCTTGCTATACAGTCTTAAATTAGTTGATTGCAAGAAAAATCCCTCTTTCGATCTCATTTCTGGTCATGCAACGTTTTAAGCATTATCACTTTAGCGTAGTTGGCTGCACTCCAACACAAACTGAGTAACCTTCTTTCCTCCTGGTTTGTAGTCAAGATTATGTTTCCGTGTAGAAGAATGTGATGCAAGCACTACTCTCAAACAACTAATTTTGAATTTTTATATTCAGTCGAATTATTATTTTTTTTTGTTTTTTAGATTTATTTTCCGCCAAAACTTCGCTTTCAGACTCTTAAACATCAACTCCAGAAAATTAAAATGAACTCTTATGTTACAACACACTTTTAATTACGTTTGTGTCGTGCACTATTTTGTGGACGTTTCAGATCAAATTGTTTAGGCCTTCATCGAAATAGATGGAAAACTAACAGGAAAAGTAGACGCAAGAAGGCATTTTATAGATAAGTTTAGTAGAATAAATAGGATTAAAATAAAAAGAGATACTGCTGGAATTTCTTGGGGCAGGATTAATAGTTTACCTCATGATGACAGCCACACTTGCGAATTATTATATTAAGATACTAAAACCTTATTTTTAATTTAATGAGATTTGTTTATTACGATTTGAAAATTTTATCTATTTCTTTCAATTTTTCTTCAATTCAGATTTAAAAAAACAAACTTAGGGCTATTTTATATATCTGTTAAAATTTTATAACAAATACTGTAATAAAGACGGGACATTTTAGGATTAAAGATATGCTTATTCATTGTTTGTGAATGAAGTACTGTAAGGAACTCGTGCTCAGTGACACTCCTGTCGATAAAAATAGAACACGTAAAGTGAATCTGACAAATAAATGAAAGTAGATAAGGATCACGACGCCATTGTGCTTGTAAAGAGGAGTTGTCACAGTTGGTGTTAGTGTCAACAGATGATGAACAGTGTTGCAAATGTTCCGGCCGCCTTAACATATGCTAATATGGTAAAATACGTCATCGTAATGGTTTCCTTGTAGACTCGGTAGTATCCATAACCTGTTAATTGCATGCACAAGTGCTTTATAATTTTATTATGTTCCAAAAGTTTTTTTTATTTGTGTGTGTGCGTGTATTCGTGTTCTAGCCATGATCGCGGTCCATTGAGGGGCAGTTAGCAATCGAATTTAGTTTTTTAGTATGACATAACATTAAACGTTACGTCATATTTCGTTTGTTGAGTAATCTCTATCATTTTAGTTCTAATAGTGCACAATTTGTTGTTCACTACTGGCATACACCTCCCCCCGACTCCTTGATATGGCTTTATCCAGTATTTGAACATCTTCGATTTCTCTGTATCCAGAAGGTGTTTACGACGGCAACACTTTAATAACAATGACATCAGCAACGTCTTAATTATATTTAGAAACAGTTTTGAAATTGTACCTGATAATGCGATTTCATTATTGTTTTTAGCCTTCTTTTTGTATCGCCAAAAGTGGTGCAAGTTGGCACCTTTCACACTGAAATTATGTTAAAAAAAAAAAAAAAAAAAAAAGAGGTAAACTGCAGCCATTATCAACCCACTGCAGGATCGTAGCCTCCTTAACAATTCATGCTGAGGGAAATGGACCGTAATCTGCCACGCTAGTCCAGTGCAGGTTGGCAGATTGACTGTTTTAAGCAGTCAGGGGCTTGAACCCCGGTCTACTCAAAGAGCGTGTGCTACTGCACTCCCGCTCCTGACCATTCATGGCTACGTTATGTAGTTTAACATAACGTAGCTCCTGGCTACGTTATGTTATACTAAAACAAAATCACTGCATAAAGAAACAGCTTGTGTTCAGTCTCACAGAACGGAGATGGGGGAAACTCCTGGTGTCGTCAGACAATTAACAGATGAGCTCACTTTCTTTAAACCAATTATCAGTTGGTTTTAAAATTAAAATCGGCGTTAGCCGGTGCCTCGGCATCAAATTATAATTATCAGGCATTATACCGCCCATCCTTAATTTCGTTTTTGCTGTTTATTAAATACCTATGTGTGATATATATATGTGTGTATATATATATGTGTGTGTGTGTGTGTGTATATATATATATATATATATATATATATATATATATATTTATATATATGTGTGTATATATATATGTATATATATATATTCGTATAAATCGAGTACTGTATAACAGATATCGCATATTCGGTATCAACTTACATTGGTGTCTAAAAGTTACAAAATCTGACTTATCAAGAAATATATGCTGTTCTGTCAAAGCGTTTGTCGTATTGAGTTTCAAAAGAAATACACTCAAGAGCCGAAACATTACCACCACCTACCTAATAGCGTGCTGGGCTGTCTTTCGTTGTGATAACCGCTTCACGACACCGCGGAAGGTGTCGTGGTATGGTGTACTCTGATGAATGCAGAACTCTGTAATAGGCCAGAAATGTGCGCAATGTTATGTTTGTGCAGTATAAATGTTTAGTTGTTTCTGGCTACTTTACCACCAAGAAGGCGATGCCTGTTCAGTGCTCATCTACACCAAAAGGAGGTGGGTCATAACGCATGTACCATGGTAAACCTGACCTACCACGTATACTGACTGTCCGAAGCGAGTTTGGGACCATTCAAAAGAATCCCAAGCCGGAAAGCTGGCACGCATACACACGCGCACAGTCATTCCCTTTCACTCAGGAGACAGGACAGCAGAAAAAGAAAAAGAAGAAAATAAAATAGAAGGGAGAGAGATGAAAAAAAAAAAAGAAAGAAAAAAAAAAGTGGAATGCAATAAAGTATACTGCATGCCTTTATCCAGTGCTGCCCAAAGGATAAAATCTTCAATTAAACAACAGCAGTAAAGTTATCCGAAAACAAGACCAGCAAGGCAAGAACAAGGTCAAAATGTAAATGTTAATCTGGAGTGGTATTAGAAGTCACTAGTTGATGTTGGTGTTAACTGTGCAGAGGAAGAATTGAGTTGCTGAGACGCTTAATAAAGGGAGAGCCAGAGAAGTACAGTCTCTGTTAAAAACCTGCTTGGCGTGTTCTTGAAAAACCAGCAAAAAATTGTTCATGAGGTCATCAATATGACAGATGGGGGCAACAGGTTGTATTTACAATGCAGTGTCTGGTGGTGAGTGTGTGTTCAGTGGGGATGAGTGGACCCAGTTATGTCCATAAAAACATCTCCAAGACCATGATACCACCGCCGCTGGTCTGTTTTCACACTCTGTACATTGTATCGTGCGAAGCCTTGTATTATAAGGCGGAAAAATTATTTTAAAAAATCCTTGAATGGCATTGAGTTTTGTATGCTGCAAAGCAGAGTCATTTCCCTTTCAAGAATCATATTTTACTTTATTATTATTATTATTATTTCGACGGCAATATCAATGGCGTCAATATTCGCATCACAGAATCCCTCAATGAGAGAGATCAACTGCGTGGTGAGTTCACATTGCTCAACTTTGTGTGTTGAGAGGGAGAGAGAGACCCATTATCATCATTACTTTTCAGTTTTCTGCTGATTTTAAGAAGATACTTATTATTTTTAACCGTTTCCATGAAAGCTGATTAACAAAGATGCTTTTATTTTTCATAGATTATTGTGGTTTTCAGTTTTAAGTAGTTTTCATAGTTGAAATTGGCTGAAAAGAGCTTTAGTGGTGGCGTTTCATCAGAAAACTTGATAGATAAAAAAATAATAGATAACGAGAAGTTATAACGTGTTTACCTTTTAGGACCAAGAGACTCACTGCTTAAGGAATTTTATTTTTCCCGAGATGTAAATTCAGCTAGTCAAATAGTTTAGCAAAAAAAGCAAAGACCGGATGTTATACTCATCCTATCCATTTCCAGCACTTACGGGTGTTTCTCTCTCTCTCTCTCTCTCTCTCTCTCTCTCTCTCTCTCTCTCTCTCTCTCTCTCTCTCTCTCTCTCTCTCTCTCTCTGCTGGTAAGACGATGGGAGGAGGTATAAAGCAAGACGCCAGTTGAGGGTGTAACTAGATACTTCCGGCCGGTCAGGCAGTCGAAAGACGAGGTTGTGGGGAAGAGCAGGGGACATGACGGATTCTGGCCACTCACCTCTCCGATGTGACTGGGCGCATGAACTGCTGAGAGGGAAGAAGGGAGAACGCTGGCCTGTGCCCTTTCGTGCTGAATGCAGTGGAGACAAGGCCGACTAATCTCGGGAAAGAATGCTGAAATTCGTGGGTGCGTGTGTTTGAACGTGCATGCACTGTCGGGTTCATGTGTTCTCTGCAGTTTATCGAAAAAACAATCTTAAGAAATTGCCACACATTTAGTTCTTGAAAATAACGAGCTCGAGACGATTCGAAACTGACTGCTCAAAGAACGCGCGCGTGTGTATTTGGGGGGCGGGGGGGCGGTGTAAACAGTCTTGGTATGGTTAAAACAAAGCTGTTGACTTGAGAGTTGACTGTCGTCTCACACCACTCCTTGTACTAACTCCACACGCCCATGATGCCCTCTAAGCTTATGAGTGAGTTCAAGTGAAAGCATTTACAATACTGTTATCATTGTTTTCTGGTCGCTTGGAGTTATAGTTGGTGGAGGGGGCTAACAAGGAGCAGCTACTCTGATTGATGTCATTCTGTTTTTATATTTTTTGTTATCTCATTTTGTGCGGTGGAACTCTGCACCCCAGATTCTGTACCATAGGTCCTGTTGTCTCCCTAGTATAAACTCACCCTGTTGTCTCCAAGTATTAGAATGGCTAAATGATGCAAGGAAGCGGACTTTTCTGTATCTAAATTTCCCTAGTCACGCATACTTTGCCCATCTATAAAAAGTGATTATCCAATTCCGCTTTTAATTTTACCAAGTTCTCCGCCTCGACTACGAAACAGGTAATTTATTCCAGTTATCTACACGCGCTGCCCGGAGGTAAACTTCATGAAATTCAGCCTTCTCTTACTTCCAAGGATTTTATTTGTAACCACTAGTTCTTGCTCCTCCTACCAGTGAAAATATACCTCGCGCTTTCACTTTACCGATCCTCTTTAGAACCTTATATATTTGTCAGGTCTTCTCTTAGATAAGTTACCATGCATTGCAGCCCACACATTTCAAGCTGTTCTTCATATGGATACGCTATAATTACTGTATTTCTTTTCAGCTTGAGGTTATTGTAGCCTTCTCAGACTAATGAAGGCGAATGAAGGCATTCAGACGAATCTGTGGGTATCAATTTCTTCAATAAAGTAATCCAAATATGTAAAAATTTCTTCCTCGATTCTCATGGCAGGAGCAATGTCCATAGTTGGAGGAGAGGTAAAGGAGTGGCTGTTGCTTAGCAGAAGTGATTGCGCTTGATATTTTCTTGTGATATATGGGAATCAATTCTTACGGTGATGAGCAGCTTGAATTATAAATCGACTTCACTTTGCAGCCTTAAAGAACAAGTACCGGGGCAGATCCTGAGTTAACAAGCTATGTCCTTGTTATGGAGATGCTTAATTAAGTCTGTTGTATCGTGTGAACACTTCGCTTAGATATCTGGAGAAACTTATTTCCGTCTGTTCTTACAAAGATTATGTACATTGTGCTGCCACTTTATTAAGTACACCTACCTAGTAACGTTTTGAGCCTCCTTTAGCCTTCAAAACAGCCTGAATTCGTGTAGGCATGGATTGAACAAGATGCTGAAAACGATGTGCAGGAATGGAGTACCATGCAGACATGAGTGTGTCACGCAGTTCCTTGAGATTTGACGGAGGTGTAGGCCTGCAGCGAACAGTCCTTTCCAGCTCATCCCAAATATGTTCAATAGGATTGAGATCCGTGGACTGAGCGGGCCACTGCAGCAAAGAAAAGTCACTGTCATGTTCCTGGAATCATTCCATAGTGGTTCGGGCTTTGTGCACCGGCGCATTATCCTGCTGGAAGTAACCAGCAGGATAAACTGTCAACATGAACGGATTCACTTGGTCAGCAACGATGTTTAGGTACGATGTGGCATTCAGACGAATCTGTGGGTATCAATGGACCCAGCATGTGCCAAGAAAACATTCCCCACACCATAACATTGCCCCCACCACCTTGCACAGTAGTCGTCAGAAATGACGGGTCCATGGATTCATATTGTTTTCGCCAAATTCTGAGCCTTCCATCAACATGATGCACCAGGAACTTCGACTCGTCAAGAATAAGACCCATAAAAATTTCCTCCTGTCGTTGACGGGATTCGAACTTAGGTCTTTCCATCCAGTGTGGCGGAGGACAATGATTATACTACCAACTGTGCTACCCACAAGGCGTATTGGCTCGAACATACCAGCATAAATCTCGCTGGTTAGTCTGTGCGTAACCGATTTCCCGTCGATGACGCGAGGAACTTTAATGGACTTTTTTCACTCCGTGGCTGAGTTAGTCGGTCTCAGGCCTAGATAGATAGCAAGGTTTTTCCCCCCAGTAACTGGGGTTTTTTCGTCCAGCAAAACAGGCAAATCGACCATAGAACATACGCAATTTACAGACACAAATACAGGTTAATGTATTTAATTACGGGCAACCCTAAAATAATAATTTGATTTTTTTTTTTTTTTTTTTTTGTGCGTAACCGATTTTGCAACTGCAATATTTCTTAGGCAGAAGACTCTTCTGCATCTGGAAGCCTTGGATTTGTAATGCGGTATAGTGTATGCCGAATTACCTAGAATTCTGTGAAATCGTGGAGTCTTGAGCCTGCTATATCCACTGTAACTCCAGCTCCTTGTGCTGGCATTTCTGCTCTTGGAAGCTCCTATCGCTGCTGGCTTTCCAACAGACTGTGAACAGATGCAGATCTTTCCAATGAAGTTTGCACTTTGTCTGAAATTTAATTATATGTATATTTTATTTTTTATGTAATTTGATTATTTTTCAATTTGTTCATATCAATCTTTTTTGGTCATTGCAGGTTTTTTCCCTCCCTGTACTTGGGCAAACAGGAGAGGGTGTATATAAGAGTACTGCTAAATCATGTGTAACTGACAGCGGGGTTGCCATTGTTTGGCTGGGACCGCTTTAAGTCATAAATATCAAATGTGCTTAACCGATGACTTAGTGGTGGCCATCGAGGGGAGATCCGGAAAGGTGCTTGAGGAGTGTATGCAACCAATTATTGACGATTTGGTAACATGGGCGAATACAAACAAATTAAAAATTTCACCAAGTAAGACAACTTTTATGACTTTTGGCAATCACTTCAACTTTAACAGACCTCCTAGAATCCTTCTTAATAACATACAGATATCATATGTCTCTGAGACTAAGTATTTAGGAATTATATTAGATGATGGATTAATTCTTCAGTCGCATGTTCCAAAATTGAAGAACAAAATTTGAAATTTTACTGCCTCAGTGGTTAAGATCTCTAGGAAAGAATGGGGTCTAAATGGTTTGACTGTGTTGGGCTTTTTACCTGGTTCGGACTTCGTTAGTTAGTGGTTGCGCCTGAAACATTGGAGTCCGTGACATACTTAGGATGTCTTAGATGGTTATCTGCTACCCACGCTGACAGCGTTACGAGAACGGGCCCTGTTTCAGCACTAAAACGCTTGTAGTGAAAATTTTTATTTATTTATTTTCTTATTTATTGTGTGGACAGTGGCGTCAAAAAAAAAGTTGGACTGGCCGGCTGAAAGCCAGACCTCAACCCAGACCACCTGTGGGACGAATGGGAGAGCCGCATTAAGCTGCGGTTAAAACGACCTCCTTATAAAGTGGCTTTGGAAGCGGTTTTGCCGGAGGAATAGAAGTGAATTACTTACCAGATGTTGTTATTTGGTTTTTAGGAGCATTAGCAACTAAGGCCATATTGCTCCGGGGATATACGGTGGTCATGCCCTGACCTTTCAGCATCCTCCATATTTGGTGGTCACGGGGTCGAACCCCAGTCTAATCAAGAAGCACCTACCAGAAGAAGTTGGTAGAAAGTATACATATGAGGGTTGAGGTTATCATATAGGTCAGAGGTGGCCTATTATATGAGGTTCACCTCTGTACACTTCCAAATTAAGAGCCCCCTTCCCTTTACAACTGCCTGTGGTAGCTGAATACTTTTGATCACATAATATATATAAATGAAAATATATGTTTCGAGTGTTCGGAAATTACTCGATAAAGAACAATCAGATCGACACTAAAGGCCATCGTAGCCAAATGGTCGGCACGGGGGTGAAAATGCCGAAGCGTTTGAGTGACCTGGTTCAAGCACACGTGACTGTTAAATACGATGATGGTCTTGTGAACTCCTCTGACTTTATATGGTCGTCCTAGAGTATAAACAGAAAATTTATTATTTTTTAATTTACCTGGTTTTCATCATTTACATAAATGATGAAAGTGTTTTGGTTGTTTGGGAATTAATGAAGAAGGAAAAGCCGGATCAGCACTAGACGTTCAGTATATGTTTGGATGGAACGTTCTCTGGAAATTTTTTAAGCCCAGTTTCGATTCCATTCCTTCCCACATTGACCATACAGAAACTTTAAAAAAAACAACTGTGATTCTTTTTAAACTTTCAGAACTTAGAATATACTTGGATTTTTCTCCCAAATTTCATATCAGTAGGTAAGCCCATTCCCCCAAGAATTGCTGCCACACAAATCCCATCTTAGTGCAACTATAACAATAACAGCATGTGCTGAAGTTTTAGTAAGCAGCTCTTGAGTTGAGCATGGGAGTTCTTAACCCCTCAGGTCCGTTACTTGATAAGTGAGGGCACCTGAAATGTAGCACAGTTACGTACATTATTTTCTAACGATACTTTTTTAAAATGGTGTTTTTCTTGAACCACACAGTATTCACTCATGGATTATCCAGCAGAAAGAGGTACTGCTTGAATATTGATGGCATAGTCGAGAGATTTCATTAATCAAATGATTAGTAATTACCAACTCCTAATCATTCGAATGGAACAGTTCTCCGTAATCTAATGACTGATATAATAGAAAATCGTATGATGTGAATATAACAGAAATAATCGAATGATTTGCTATATAATAGAAATCCCTAATTTGGACAAAGAAAGCTTTAACTTTCATGCATTGCATTTCTTCGATCGTAACAAGAGAAATGTAATTGTATGTATAAAATCTTATCTCTAACCAACTCTCAAATATAATACCCTTCCGGATGTGGTCTTACCTTTCAGCAACAGTGCATAGAAAATATATGAAGCACAACGGAGGCAGTAACTTGATCATATTTCTTGAAAACCTTATAAACTTCGTTGGACCAAACTTGTTTTAGCAAATTTTAAAACATGCCCCTGATTTTCTAACTGCTTTGTTTTGATCGAGCCTGAATGAGTAGAATTTCTCAAACCAGTTCAATGACTAGTTTGAGAAATTCTACTGTATTCTGAGATTAATGATGACACATTATATACTTAATTCCTGGAAGACGTAATTTTTAGAAATTACATTAAAAGATACTTCGACACTTGGTTTGTGCAGCTTTCCATCAGTGGCACACGCTATTTTCAAATATAGTTGCGGGTAGATGAGCGACGACGCTTGACATCCACCATGAAATGGGCCGCAAAGCAACCACCCTCTTCCACCTCCAGGACAATGGCCCAACTGCGAAAGCATCGTGGCCAATAATGATCCAATCACGGGGTCGTTTACACGGGCTTAAAGAGGAGGAGAAGGAGGTGGAGATTGTTCAGAGCATGACCGACAGCGCGGTGAACCCGGGCATGCAAGGACTGGTCCGAATCGTGCAAATTTCTCTCCCTCTCTGCACACCTCCACTCCTTAATGACCTCTTCTGTTTGTACTGTACGAAAGGGGGAAAATAACGGGAGGGAAAAACAGGCGAAACGCAAATTTGTTTCATACACTTTCGATCATCAAAGATATCACAATATAAAAAAAAATTCTGTTGAACTTCCGATATCTTACTTCACTCACTATTTCGTAAAACCGTTGGAAAGATATTTACTTCATGTTACTTCATTGTTTTTTAATTGATTTGCGATGTGATTTTACCACTATTGCTTTCGTAGTGTGAAATGAAAGTCACCAAAACTCCATGCCTGTTCTTTGAAGAAAACAAGATTTTATTTCTTTTATCTGGATTAATCCTCACCTATTAATCTTTCCAAATTTTTAATTAATACGAGAAATGGAATCTCGAGGTTAATTTTTTACGAAGTTTATTAAATTTTAATAAAACTTCGTAATTTATTACGAAGTTTTAATAAATACATGGTCCCTAGAACACTGAAAGAAAGCAAGGGACATAATTTCTAAACGATAAGAGATTGGCTTGTCTACCAGAGCATTTAGATTTTTAACACGAAGGTGGTATTAATGTTTCAACTCTTCATTTCTCTAGTAAATGGAGTTATCCAGTACTCGGTCTTTTGCATTAAGACCATCCATATGCACAATTCAAGTAACAGAACTAAATCATGCGACAATTTTAAAATTGCATTATCTATTCAAACAAAACAATAGAAATGTGGATTAGATTTCATGTTTCGAACATCGTCTCCGTCTCGTTCTTATTTTTAATAAAAACAAGGGAAACGAGTTATAAATCGGAAAATGAATGCAACCAATCGTTTTAGGGGCATTCGAGAACTTTTGATGATCTCCATGGAATTGTCAGACACGAAAACTACATATGTTGAAAGCCCTTCACTTAATGAAATATTCTGTTTTCTGGAGAAAGCCTAAGCAGAATTGTTCCCGCTCTTTCTTCCCCTTCTAACTGTTCTGTCTTACACAAGTATCGTGTAGATTATAGGCTGACTACAGATGCGCCGACTTGTTTAGTTAACCCCTTCTCTTCACGTTTATGACGTTAATCATCAATCATTACGTCAGGATCCTTTGCTTAGCGGAGCTCGACACGAAGTCGGTTGCTAAGAATTCAGTCCAGTTTATCAGGTACACGCAGTCCGCAAACGTTCACCCCATTCGCCCATCAGTCGACCCGTTTTGACCCTTGAATCCTTTTGTTACTGCGCATGAAAGCCACTCCTCTCGCATACCAGGCCTTTCTATCGTTTCATCTTTCTCATCTTCTCCTGTGAGTGAGTAACTGAGTGATGTTCTTTCTCCCCTTCCACGCGCTCCTCTGCTTTCTGTTGCAGTCAACCTCGCATGAGAGCTTTGTCACTAAGAATTATACACGAAGCATGATTTAAAAGAAAAATAGATCTTTGCCAATGAATTAATTCATTTTTTCTGTACATAAGGTGTAATGGGCAATCTTTTTTAAATGCCATCCACGCATCTCCGCTCCTTGTACATTAAAACAAAGCGTTGTTGTTGTGCAAGGGTAAAACTGACTATTATAAACCCAAAGATTTATTTTCCGGACTATTTAATTCCATATGCCTTGTGGCAATTGGTTTAATCAGAAAGTCACTTTATCACCAATTGTCGGCTACAGATTGTAAAAGTTAAAAATAGATAAGCACAGTTGCTACAGTTACTATCTGGAGAAGTATTTAAACATTCACCAAATGGGAAAAGGTGAAACAAGAACACTCTTTTGAATAATACACCTGACTCTGACAATGGTTGAGTAGTCTAATGTGTATCAACGTCATTGAGGGAATGGAGTGGATAGTTAAGCAGCACAACTTAAGTCGGAGGAGGAGGGGACAGAGTCGTGGCCTAAAAAGGTAAAGGTAAACTGCAGCCATTATCAACCCACTGCAGGATGGAAGCCTCCCCCCTCAACAATTCATGCTGAGGGAAATGGACCATAATCTGCCACGTTGGTCCAGTGCGGGTTGGCAGATTGACCGTATTAAGCAGTCAGGGGCTTGAACCCCGGTCTACTCAAAGAGCGTGTGCTACTGCACTCTGGCAATGCACTCGGCTACGGAGGCCTCAATAGTTAATTCAAAATTTTAAGATAAGTTACATACAATTTCAAAGTTAATAGATTGTTCTCAACGCCGTTTAAATGAAGCTATATGCGAATAAGATTTAAGGAATCATTAATGACTTAAATAAATATCCGTAATAAAAATGATTGTGAACAACATCGTTCTTTCTGTGAAACTAATTCAAAAAAATCGATTCCCTTCTACCTCATAACTCGGGTCTGTCTTTACAATTATCCTCACTACCAGTCTACAAGTGACAAGTGATAGCCAAGTGACCAACTCACTTTACGTAGAGCAGCATTCATATTTTCACGCTTGAAAACTGGAGGGTGTGCCGCAGTATGTGCTTGCGAATGACCTCTATCTTTGTCCTCGTTTGGGTTCACAAAACGGATGCCAGCACAGGAGCATGCGCAGAAACAGCGATGCAACGTGAGCATCGGTTTATTTAAGTTATATGCTCCAGACGGAGTTTTGATTGCCAAGTGGGGGATCATGTTCTCTGCACGTGCTCCGATGTCGTCCTAAGTCACGGTACCAAAGTTGACAGGTGAAGGAAGGTGGGGATCCATTGTTTTCTCAAGCCGCTAGTGCTTTCCCCTCACAAAAAATACTCATGTCCGCTCTTCGCATATTTTAATAATTCTGGCAAAGACCATTTCAATTCGGTTTTCTTTTGTTGTAACTAAATGACGAGCCTCATGATATATCAGTGTGTAGTTAAAAATATAATAATAAATAAAATAATGATAAATAAATTAAAATCCTACATTGACGGACGTTTTGTTATCTTTTCCTTTTGCTGTCTCCCACCTGCTTTCCCCCCATTTTTTTGAAGCCTTCAAGTCAGTTCCGTTAACTTTATCACAAATCCCCGTATTCCATTTCCACTTGAACTTTAGCTTCATCTACCAATGCATTTGTTCGTGGCATGGAAGAGAAACTGTGTCATCAAATTGTCTCATATTAACGGTGTCATCGTGGTAATAATTTGTAATAGACAAAAAGTTATAATTTTTTTTTAAATAATATAATAATAATGAGTTGTTAAATATACGACATTTTACAGCAGGGCCGATTAGAAAGAAAATTTTTGTTCAAGCAAAATATCTACGGTATAATATGAAACGAATAAAAGAAAAGTATACTGTAACGAAATCGATAGTCGTTTTATTATAAAAAAAATAAATAAAATTAATGAATAAAAGGAACTATATATGTAGCCGAGTGGTCATGGGCGGGAGTTTGTTTGTATGTTATTTGGTTTTTAGGAGCATTAGCAACTAAGGCCATATTGCTCAGGGGATATGCGGTAGTCATTCCCTGACCTTTCCGCATCCTCCGTATTTGGTGGTCACGGGCTCGAACCCCGGGTCTAATCAAGAAGTGTGTGCTACGCACTGCTGCTCCTGTCCACCTGGCTACGGAGGCGCCAGGAGCAGGGTTGCAGTAGCACACGCTCCTTGAGTAGACCGGGGTTCAAGTCCCTAACTGCTAAATACGGTCGATCTGCCAACCCGCACTGGACGGCAGATTATGGTCCATTTCCCTCAACATAAATTGTTGAGGAGGCTTCCATCCTGCAGTGGGTTGGTAATGATAATGGTTGATAAGTTTACATTTTACTTTTTTATATATTCATATTACGTTTAATATTTTTATTTTCCTGATCTGTACTCCAGCCTTGGTGGTCGCGTGCTGTCCACTTTTAGATTTTTTTGTGCCCGTGATCTTCTCAACGTCCAAATAGGAAGATTGTTGGGACTCTGGAGTATTGGAGCCAAACCGATTGTTTTTCATTGCAGTATTCATCACCATAAAATTTTATGTATCCAGAACTTAAGTATGAGTTCTGTTATGGGTGTTTCAATAAAAACACTGAATTTCATTCAACAGTGCTGAATTTTTCGTGGAAAATTCAGCACTGTCAATTTCAAGGATATTTGAGAATTAAATACTGTATTCAGAATACACCGATATTCCATACTTTTCCCAACTGATGAAAGTTAAGCAGAGGTAAATTGGAAGTTTTTTTTTTTTTTTTTTTTTTTTTTGGAATTGATGACGAACTTTAATCTTCAACTTATTTTGTCACTCGTCTGCACCTCTCCAACATTTTACAATAACAAAGCACTGAAAAATTATTTCTTTTATTATTAACTTAATGAAAACTAATACAGGACGTTATTCAAATCTCATTTATAGGAAAAGCTACCGGTAAACACGCTGTACTGTATTTGTCTTTTCTAGTAACAAGGAAAGAACATGGAAAGACTAATAAAAATTTAATTTTATTTAAAGTTGCTATTTCCAGGTATCATTTAAACTTTGTTGAAGTACTTTCTGTTATATAAGTATATATTTCTTATAATCTGTCATGAGATATATTCCTTAACACAGACACTGCTGTGAAAATGCTGTGCATGAGCATTTTGAGGTTTCCTTATTTGATTAATGTATTCCGGCAATAAACAGTAAAGTTTCTAAATTTATTGAAAGCGCAAATAATAGGACCAGTCACCTTTTAGCGTCATCCTGAATTGGGGGAGTGTGTGTGGGGTGGATAAAACCCCTTGGTAGAAATCTACCTATCATTTCTGATCAAGTGTTTTTGTGAACCGTAAATGAATTTCAGCACCCACACGCGATATTTTTACCATCCTTTCATTTAGTGTAAAATCACATTTCCCACTTATACGCTTCGTGGAGGAAGAAGCACAGGCCGATCGCTGCTTTTATCCGTACGACTTTGGATTTTTCCCAGGTCGTGATTGGCTGAACTGATTGCACCTATTTTTTGCGGCACACTACGAATTTCCTATGAGTATTGCACGAGCGCTTCCTCATGCTTGTACTTCATCGAATGGAGTTCAAGTGGGTGGATTGAGACATTTGAGTGCAATCTGGCGTTTTCTTTTATTTACAGTTCTGGGTTTAACCGAAAGAAAGGAGGCGAGAATACGTTCTTGGTAGATGTGGCGGCTCCACCAGGAAACAATCTGATTAAAAAAAATCCGTGAGATACAGTATTGGGATTTTCTTTACTTTTGGAAGATTCAAACATTTGTATAATACATCGCGTTTTACTTGTTATTTATTTCTTAGGGGAAAATATGTTTTTCATATAACGGCATTTTGAAATGAATTTTCTACAGTGTAGAAATCAAAATGTGTTTTTCCTGAACACATTTTCAAATATGCTGTACAATTGATGAAGTGAGCTGATGGACCATTTACGTGAACCTGTTTGGTTTACATGGCGAACAGCCATAACGAATTGGAAGAATAAGCGTATTATTTATTGCTACGTGATTGGAATGGTTTTGTTTTAAACCATGTTTTCAAAAATTAATACGATTAAAAGAAAAAATAATAGTGATGTTAAGTTTTTGTTTTTTTTTTTTTAATCAGTGTTTTGTTTAGATCTACGTGCAATTGCCACAATTCGCATGACGAAAACAACTAGGAGTTTTAAAAATTCAACATTGTTATAAAATTATACCCAATTAGCGATTGCTTGAACAAGAATAACTCAGTTCTTTGAAGCTAATATATGTTAAATATGAACACACCACATAGTTACGGGTTCAGAACATCAGTTGCAATCTTGGCCAATATACGAAAAAGACATGGGGAAGGCGGAGTTTAATCTTCATAAACTGAATATGGAGACGTGTAAAAAAGAAGCAAAATTTTTGTATAAATGCAAATACTTGTGTATTAATTTGTGATCATGTCCATTATTCGTACAGAAGGGTATTCTAATTTTGAACAAATAATTTTCCAATTTGTACTCCGGGACACCAGTATAAGGTCTGAGAGTTCACAATACAGAGAATACAAGAAATCACTGTATTTATTAGCCACGTGGCCTTGAGATTGAAACATCATTGAAACACGTATACTTCTGTACCCTCGCGTTTGACCACTTGGCTACGACAAAGTACTCATTTTTTTAGAGAGAGAGGGAGATAATCTTTAATGCCCTTCACGGCCAAAAAAGCCAGGGGTTTACATTTTTACAACCTCCCGAAACTTCCGGGAAAATAGAACAATTAATTTACAAAAACAGGTAATTTTACAAAAGAAAACATATTTTATACAAAGGAGAGAACTCCTTACGAGAGTTAGGTCTGATTGAGCTGACTTAACATCGAGATAAGAGCACCAGCTCAATCAGACAGGAACAGATGCAAGGTACACATGTCAATGCAGATTAGTCCTACTAGACATAATTTTTTTCCTGTAAGTCCGGTCAATAGCGAATTTGTTCAGGTCGGCGTCAAGTGCCTGGGTTTGCTTGAACATCTGCTGAGGGAGGAACCTGTCCGAGAGATGGAGTCGCGCTGAATGCGAGTAGAGCTCGGGATTGGCCCTAAGGGCAGCAGGGGGGATCCTCCAGCCACAGGTATCCCAGAATGAAGGTGTTGCGATTATGCCTGTTATCATCTTGACTGTTGTTAGGAGGCGTTGGTCTTCGACTAAGGTGGGAAGCCGTGGAATCCCGAGAGAGTTGGCAAGCTGCGTGGTGTGAATCAGAGCTGGAAGGTTGTGCTTCCTGTTGGCCCACTTTAGGAGCCAGAATTCTGTGGCAAAGAGTGGTTTCTTTATTGATGGTGCCGCTGACGCCCAAATTTCAGCAGCATAGAGTAAAGGTGGAAAGATGATTGCTCTTATGTACCTCACGGTTGTCTTTTTATCTCTGATATGAAGGAGATGCTGTTTTGCTATCCACCGGAGTCTTGAAGCACGTGTGAGGAGCATGTCTATGTGGGCGTTGAATCGAAGTTTGGAGTCGAATACAACGCCCAGATCACGATGGCTGGATGCAATTGGGATGAGGATGTTGCCGACCGAAGGCTGGAGAGAAGAAGGAGTTTGCTTCAATGAATACACCATGAATTCGGACTTAGCAGGATTGATCTTGAGCCCGAACTGGCAGAGGTAAGATGTGACTGCAGTGAGAGTGTTGTTAATTTCCGTTTTTACCAGATCAAGGTCTTGACCAGGGATGATGGGAGTCAGTATCTTGATATCATCTGCATAGCTCAGTAGACATCGAGAATGTGCAATCAGTGGGAAGATAATAGATGAGAACAGAAGGCCGGAAAGGACCCCTCCTTGTGGGACTCCTGCGGTGACGGATCTAGTAAGGGTGCGATCTCCTGTATGAAGCTTTATAACTCTGTTATTCAGAAGAGAGGAGAGAAAGCATAATATGTTCCCTGTGATCTGGAAGTGGCATTCCAGGAGAGTGAGTAGTTGGTTTACTTGGAGACGGCATCAAATGCAGCCTCAATGTCTAAGTAAGTCACAGCTAGTTCGTGCCTTTTCTCGAATGCTGACAAGATAGTATTCGTTGTGGCTAGCAGATTTGTGATCGTTGATCTGTTTGGAAGGGAGTAGTGAATTTGGGCTGGATTACTGGGCATGATCTGCTTGGTGAGGATCGGGAGTAAGGTCTTCTCCAGGAGCTTCAGCAGGCTGGAGGAGTTGGAGATGGGTCGGAAATGTTTAGGTTTCGATGGCGACTGAACTTTGGCTAAAGGTTTGATAAGATAGTTTTCCCATTGCTGTGGGAAAATCTGGTTCGAGAGTAACTGGTTGAAAATAATTAAAAGTGGCTGAATAATGTACGGACTTAGGCATTTGAGCATGAATTGGGGAACTCCATCATCACCAGCGGTTGACGAGGCAGGTAGAGAATTGATGGCGACGATCAGCTGTTGTTTTGTGATCTGAATGGTGCTCAACACTTCTTGCTGGGTGGGCTCTGTTAGTAGAGCCAGATCTGAGTTTGGCATAGGATTACGATTAAATCTTGTGACGAAATCGAGCCACAATTCAGGATCAAATTGCAGAGGAAAATGAAGGTTCACTTTCTTGTATGGAATTTTTCCTTTAGCCAGATCTCGGTTAACGTATAATTTGATTGCCTCAGATTTCATGCGATTAAATTGAGCCCGTGCCCTAGAATAAACGATGCGATCATTGACATTTTGCGACTGTTTCCATGTGCGATGGAGCTGTTGCTTCAGCTGGAAACTCATTTTGAGTTCTGAATTCCACCAAAGTCTTGTATATGGACTGATTGTGATTTTTTTAGAGGCGGCATATTTGGCAACCGTGTTGATCCAGTTTGTGAGAATGTTCACAGCTATTTCTGGGTCACAAGTTTATATAAAAATGTAAGCAGACAATATTTTCTTTGCTTGATTACAACGTTAAACGGTTTGGATGGTCCAGCCAGTTGCTAAATATTGCATTCAATAAAAAAAATCCATCCTATAGCTATTACTACGAAAAACGTCACGCTCTCAGCGTTAAAAATATCTTTTACAAGTAGCTTGAATTCAGGCTACCGTCAAACGGCAGAAACAGAATGTTCAAGGAGGACACAGACACAAATAGGACCATTGTAAAAGGATCAGAATGCATATTATCGAATCCGAAGTCTGGATGGGATATTTGCACTATGGAAGGGACGACGATTCTTACTTTCTGATAAGGAATGAATGTCTTGAAAAGAGCTCTCTTATCTCCGTAACTCTAAACGTTAAAGTGCTAAAGCTTTCATTCTGGCTCCTTGAATGCGCCAATACAAAACGTGTGATTTGTGTTTCACTGAAACAATATGCAACTACAAATATTGTACGGTATTCGCTATAGCAGTGGTTCTCAAAGTTGAAACATTTTCTTGGAGGCATACGCCGAGGATGTTGATGCGCGAACACCGGCGGAGTATATTTCATACACGAACCATACTAATAAAGTTATGTGACAGTTGAGCTGATAAATGTTACGAAACAGCAATTCACTTCAAAGATGTCGATTATATAACGTACTGGATTTCAGCTATTGTTACGGTTAAGGTGAACCTAACCGTATTCACTGTATTTGGGTATTAGTTAGTGCGGGAATGGTAGCTTTCATTATATGAGAATCTTCTCTACTTATACCACAAAAACGATCGATTATCCATTAAAATGTGCCTTTAGAAAACTATGCACTGTAATGTCCTTAATGAAACCTCACTAACTGAGAGAAGGAATTTTTGGTATTTTCAGTTAAGCTTGCCCAAGTGTCAAACCACGGATCTATCATGATCTTCTTAGTCCGAACAGCCAGCCACTATGGTCACATGGCATACTTTGAACGATTTCCTTATTTATTGTTATTTATTATATTTTTCATTTGCACTAACGTCATAATTCTGTAGCTGAATCATACCATATGCAAGAATCATATTAAGCTGCATGATTAGAGAAATTCATAAGTAATCATGAGGACACAGTCAAATACCGCTTACATATCTTGAGTAAAGCAAAACATATATTTTTATAAATGCGAAATATAAATTGCTTGTAGTTGTACACACTTTTATTATGGACAGGAAATGCGGAACCTTTTCACGTTAGACATCCACAGTTCCGATCAGGCGAATTCATGCTTCAAACTGTCCTTTCAACTCATTTAGAGAATCCTGAATTTTGTTAAATAGTTTTGTTAAACTATCAAGAATAGAGTTATTAATCCTATATATATATATATATATATATTCAAGATTAATAGTCTGTTCTTCATAGTTTCGTAAAGTGAACGAAGTTAAGATGGACTAGCTCTGCTTGTCTCCTGTTTACATTAATAAATTATAATAGTGAGAGAGAAAGAGATATTTTTGTCTTCTTTCATCACTTCTCGTTTTAACAAGGTATATGAGATATCAAATATAGTACATCACCAATAAAATGTCACCCCACGATACAACATACGCTTTTATGAATTCATACAGTATTATACATTATTGACATGTTTCTTCAAACATTTTTTTTTTTTGGAACAGAGATAACATTTCTTTTAACGGTTGAAGGTGGTTTCTTTTGACATACAGAGAAAAATGTCTTTATGCTCATTGGATGCATCAGATGAAAACGATTACAGTCACTTCTTTCTTCTAACCACTTCATTTCGGTAAGGTCATCCAATACAACCTCTGCTTATTTTTAAGACATTTTTACATTCTGGCCTCGTCTTTATGTCTATTGTCACCTTCCAATTAATTTTCATCTCATTTCCGTTTATGTGCTGCTGTTGTCGTAGGGCAGGGCAGCCCATAGGTGAGATATAAATTGGGATGGCCGGTTTATCGTTATGCATGCATAGTATTTTTATCAGTAATATGTACTTCGTAATGTGTTGTATATCTCTTTATACAATTGGTTCGGAAATTTATCTTTCATTACTTTTACTATTAAACCTTAATTTCTTTTTCTTCCATTTACATACATTTGTTTTGCTATATAATTTTCCCAGTCACCTCCCAGCGCATGGTGTCTGAAACCTTTGGACCCTGAATCCCTTGTTCTTTAGATTGTATTGTAGGGAAAGAGATTTCAGTAGTTATATTTGCAAGGTTTTCACATACACAGACGAAGTGTGGACAGTTGTAAACTTTAGATGGCTACCGGAAAGTTTGAAGGCGTCTAATTAAATATGAAACAAACCTCTAATCTTCTGCACTCCAAATTGACTAGATCTGTTGTCAATCAAATTGAATAGTAGCTGTTATTATCAGTGGAACTTTTGCATGTTCTAAAACGAGCAGGCTATGTTCAATATAAAAACTGATTCCACGATTTCATTATTCGAGAAAACATAACTTCACTTATGTGAAGAGTTGCCTAGAAAATGGGTGTGTGCGACCACATATTTTTGCATTCTACATTTTGCATTGCAGCATGTGTATTTTCCTCCGTAATGCTAGGTAATTACTCTCACACGATGTCAAATGAAGACCAGAATAAGATGTCCACCTCAGCATGCAAATTTTCACCAGGTAAATATTAATTAATATTTTTTCTATAACTAGTAAGTACAGTTAAATTGCCATATGAAACAAAAGACCGAGTTCAAAGTCAAGTTGCTTTGGTCATTCTCCTGCCTTGAGGCGCTTTTTAATCCTTTAATTCCTGAACTGCTGTCGCTCCATATATGTAGGTCACCTGATTGAACTCTTTTCACAAGTTGCTAGCTATTCAGTGCTGAGATTTCTGTTTTATGTGTGAAGTGGACACATGTTCTGTGCTGACCTGAATAGCCTACTTTTGAGAGTTTCTTGTTCTTAAAACTGCGACATCACCCGTAGTGATGGAGACCGGAGCTCTTCTCCCTCCCCCCCCGATCAAATTGACTCTCCTCTTCAGATAAAGGCAGGAAATCCACGTCGATGAATTGACTGTATAAAATAATGACGAAGAACATTTTGCTTATGCATTACTAAGTACTTCTAATGAAAAATCTGGGAGTGCTCCTTGAAAAAATGGACTCTTCCAACATAGAGAGTCTAATATCAGCGATAACTTGGAGTATATGGGCCCAGATACTGGGTTCAGACGAACCTTTAGACTGCTCCTATTGATGGAAGATATTACACGTATTGATGTGTCTGCAAAGGAAAAGCAGAACCCCCTAATACTGAGAGCTACTGACCAATGCAAGCTGAATGTTACTCACAAAATCATCAAAGACACTAACTGATACATTAAAACGTGAGTATGAAGGTTTAAAAATTAAAGCTCTTCGTCTCATCCGTAACAAAGAAGTTAAGACGAACCCAAACTTTTAAATCCGACTTTGCTCATTTATGATGTCGCAAAGGAAACGACCAAAGAAGGTATAGTGGATGACCTTTTTTTTAAAAGAATCTTAAAGACTATGGCTTTTCTCGTGAGGAGGTTGCACAACAAACATCTTTCCACTTTAATACAATTTCAAGAGCAAAGACAACTGTTAATTGGGTTATCGGCTTCTCTCCGAGGATTCTTAGGTGCTTGCAGAGTAATGATTGAATATACTTAGGGCATAATGCACACAAATACCGGAGGTTGACCGTTATATCTAGTTGCTTTAAATGGTTAGGATACAGACATTCTTCTCATCACTTCTCCCATACTTCAGCATATTGCGGCTATTGTGCCAACGGCAGACACAATTTTGCAGATTTCCGCACACAGCTGAGCCTTTCAAATGCATTAAACTGAAAAAGAAAAAAAAAAAAAAAAAGAGATAACAACCAATCCCTCAGATACTCAGCGCCCCGAATACTTACGTGTTCGAGACAGCTCGTACGAAAACACTAAATGAATAATACAACTATTTCCAATAACCTTACGAATATCAACGGCGGTATAGTTATAAATCCTATAGAAATAATGCAAATAAATGCACATAGATTTTATGAAGAACATCTGGATTTAATGTGCATACAGGAGCCCTATCTCTCAAAACAATTATTTAGCGAATACTCAAAAATCACAAGATTCTACTGGGGCTCTCGTGTTGTACAAGCTCCTGTTACTAATCCTAAATCGGCCATTGTCTGTTCGTTTAAAAACTGTTCCTTTTGGACAGGAGAGCTTTCTGATTTGCTTAAGCAATTGTATAAAGCACGCATAAACTATCATTGCTAATCAGAAACTCGCTTTGTGTCAAAATCTTGTCTAGACTGTTGGCAACTCTAACTGCTTGCTTATTATATAAACTCAGCAAAAATAAAATCCATTCTCAAGAGGTTCAGGTCTTTCCCACCCGGTATGGGAAGAGCGGTGATTATGCCAACTGTACTACCCAGGATCTCGTCTATTACATTGTGACTTCTCAGGCTAAATGTGAATTAGCCATTTTTATTTTACTTCGAGGATGGTTTCGACCCGCTTTGGTGGGTAGATTTTACCGTTCGTAACTTGCCGCCATTATTATACAATACGGAATAGCGTAACGTATATCCCGAACTTGATGGCGTAAGGTCTAACATAAAACTAGATAGCGAAATACGTAGCACTATATTAGAAATCTGTTAGCTTAGTATAGTATTATAAATTAATCAGTAAAATTTATTAATCTTATTAAATTTCATTGTTAATTAAATTGTACTTAAACGGAATCATGACCCAGACTAGAGCAGCAAAGCAACGAACACAGAATAGCGAGAGTGCTGTGGCTCGTGGGAGAACCGAAGAGGGCGATTCTCCAACACAACACAACACAGTCTAAAAGAATATGTGAACTGTTCGCGGACTTTCTAGAACAGGACATGATCTAGCCAAGGAGGATGTCTTTGTCTATGCTAGGTGCAGAGACTGTGAAGAAATTAGGCGCCAACTCAGCGTCCTGATGGGCGTCTATGACAGTTTGAGGTGTAGGGTAGATGCCCTCGAGCAAATTAATATGAGGGGCCTATCAAACTCCCATCTGCCCAACTCAACGCCAGAGCTCACTCCTGTGCATCAGGCAACACAGCGGCAATCTCAAAGGCAGAATGCTCTGGACCCACAGGAGCTAGTTATTGTCGGTGACTATTGTCAGGGAGACAGGGTATATATATATTATGCAAAAAGGATTGGTGTAATAGGACGAGGGTGTGTCTGCCAGGGGCGAAAGTTGATGACGTTGTAGGGCAGATATCATCTTTTAAGGGCACAAAAGGTGATATTGATGTATATTTTGGCACTAATTACCTTCAGAGTAAGAGATTTGCAGATTTACTTAACAGGTACAGGTCAATGTCGAAAAAAAGTCGGGAGTTAGGGTTAAATTTGAAAGTGCCTGCAATTCTGCCCAGACTCGATAAGAGGGAGTATATGATGAGAGCCAGCCAACCGGGCTAGCCAGGTGGGTAAAGTGCCTGCCTGGCAACCCAAAGGTCCCGGGTTCGAATCCCGCCTCGGGCTTGGATCAAAGTACTGCAAAAACCTTGGGAGGTGCACTATGGCCACAGTAGTCGATGCGCCAACAACTACAAAAAAAAAAAAAAAATATGATGAGAGCCTTGTCAATCAATTCGGCTCTAGAGAGATTGTGCAATGCTCGTGGGATAGAATTTTTTTCAGCGTGATCTGTGCTTGCTAACAGAAGAGACTGCTTCTACAAAGATGCAATAGACTTAAATAGAAAGGTTGCAAGAATAATTGCTGATGCTATCGAGGCAGTGTTAGGTGGGTCGCAAAACTGCTACCTTGAGGGAATTTACAGACTAACAGATTTTAACAGTAGCCGCAGGCAGTGGCGAAAGCGATTCTTGCACTGCTTCTATTGTAATCAGCAGCAAACTAGAGAGCAAGTTGCTGGGGATTTGAAGAGCTGCTAGGAGTCATCAAGGAAAAAGTAAATACATGGGCTGTGAAGGGTAACTAAGAGTAAGAACAGGTGCGTGTATACGTGCATATACACCAATGCTAGAAGTATAGTAAATAAATTTGATGAATTTGAAGTTCTAGTCAAGACATCAAAGGCAGATATTGTTGAGATGTCAGAGACCTGGGATCACACAGATATAAGCAGTGAAGAATTGGAATTTGGGGAGTACACTGTATACAGGAGAATAGACAACGTAGGAAGGGAGCAGGGGTTATGCTGTTAGTTAAGAAACACATAAAATCTAAGGAAGTGCATCGTTGGCATGGGTGGACAATGCAATGTTGAGTCTGGTGTCACATAAGCACTGGAAAAGTGAAAATTAGAGTAGCAGTGTGTTATAGGCTTAATGACTCTGATTAGTGCAACGAATAATTGTACAGAGAATTAGAGTGGGCCAATAAATCAGAATGTCTTGTAATGGGGGATTTTAACTTTCTAGATATTAACTGGAACTTGTGGGTTGGTCACTCGCACGCTAGCAAGACTTTTGTAGATTTATTGGAGGATTGTTTTCTTCCAGGGGCACCCGGAGGGAGTAATACCCTTGATCTGATTATCAGCGGTTATTATTCATGCATTAAGAATTTGCAAATAAAGGAACCACTTGGTGACAGTGATCACAGTCTACTGATCTGCGATTTACTTAAAGATGCAACTAC
This sequence comes from Mastigoproctus giganteus, assembly GCF_048544385.1. Taxonomy (NCBI): domain Eukaryota; kingdom Metazoa; phylum Arthropoda; class Arachnida; order Uropygi; family Thelyphonidae; genus Mastigoproctus; species Mastigoproctus giganteus. Next base: position 86,055,790 of record NC_143582.1, on the reverse strand, counting down.
CATCAAGGGTAAAGGGAAAGTTTTTTGTTTTCGTAAATGTGATTATAATGGGATCAACTGATGTTAAAAACAGCGAATTCTGAATGGAAAGTCTTCAAGGAACTATTAATCTTGGAAGCTACTATGCGTTTCATACCAACTAAGAAATATTTTTCAAGATTTAGACCTAAATGGATGTCAGATGAACTAATGAGGCTCATGGCAGAGAAGAAAAATGCGTGGGATGCATATAAATTATCAGGTGATACAAAAGCCTATGGCAGATATAAGTTAGTCTTTAATCAAGTCACAAAGGAGGTTAGGCAAGCGAAGGCTGATTATGATAAATCCTTGGTAAAGGATGCAAAGAAAAACAGCAATGAGTTTTTTTTTTTTTACTTATGTAAACTCTAGAAGGAAGGGGATGAATCAGATTGGTTCACTCGTTGTTGGTGGTTCGACTATTCATGATCCTGTTCAGGTAGTTGACAAAATGGATCAGTATTTTGCATCTACATTCACACACGAGGAATTCTGTAAGGAAGGGGGAAGAGAGAAGTATACTAAACTCTAACAGGGAGCTAAATGATTTTGTAATAACGGAGAGCAAAGTGGAGGAGAAATTGTTGAAGTCAAACATAAAACAAGACACCTGGGGCAGATGGAACTATCCAATTATATTGAAGAAGACAGTGAGGGAAGTAACCAAATCCTTAGCCATAATTACGGGAGCATCCTTAGATTCAGGGGGGGTCCCCATGGACTGGAGATGTGTAAATGTATCCCCAATTCACAAAGGGGGTTCAAAGGGTGACACGAATAATTACAGACCTGCTATTTGACTTCTGTTCCAGGGAAAGTGATGGAAGATCACCTAGACAAGACTGCAGTAATAGTTCAGACACAGCATGGGTTTGTTACGGAGAAGTCTTGTCTGAACAATTTGATTAGATACTGTGATGTGGTCACAAAGGAACCGGATGCAAAAAATAATTTTATCATATCTACTGGGATTTCAGGAAAGCTTTTCATACTGTTGCACATGGAAGACTGCAGTACAAATTGGAGCGGTATGGCATTAAGGGAAAGTTACTGCAATGGATAAAGGGATGGTTGAGTGGGAGACGGAAGAGAGTGGTAATAAATGGACACTGCTCTACTTGGACTAATGTTATTAGTGGAGTGCCCCAGGGTTGAGTGCCGGCCCATTGTTGTTTTCTGTATTTATCGATGAAGGTATATCAGGCTTAATGTCCTAGTTTGCAGATGATACAAAGGTTGGCAGGGTTGTTAATGAGACCAAAGTCAGTATGATACTGCAACATCTGGTAAACTTAGGCAGGTGGGCTGAGAAGTGGCAACTGAAGCTTAACATTGACTAATGTAAAGTACTGCATATGGGTAGCAGTAACCCAAGAGAAACATATCAATTGTGTGGTATTACACTTGGTATGTGGAGAATGAAAAAGACCTGGGAATAATTGTGCAGTCAGATATGAAGTTCTGTGACAGTGCAGACTGGCTGCCAGAGCAGGTCATGGAGTTTTGTCAATGATATACAGAAACTTTGCTAGCAAGGATAAGGAGGTGATTATACCTTTGTATAAGGCAATGGGCCACATCTTGAGTACTGCATGCAGTTCTGGAGGCCTCGTTTTAGGAAGGAGTAGAGTTGCTAGAACGAGTACAGAGAAGGGCAACAAGATTGATGAGAGGAACAAAAGGGTGCTCTTACCAAGAGAGGCTTAAATGCTGCAAGTTTCAGCACCTTGGAGAATTTATTAGGCACCTGCGAGATAATCTGATTGAGGTGTAACAAGGCCTTGAATGGTTTGAGCGGGCTCAATGCTGATGGGATACTTCCGTTTGCTGAGATTAAAAACCTGACTGGGCATCGATTCACATTCAAGAAAGACAGTTATAGAATAGATGTGCGAAAGTTTGCCTTTAGCCAACGGATAGGTGATTTTTGGAACAAACTTCCATCTCTTGTTGTGGGAAGTTGATAGCTTAAATAAATTTAAGGCTCAGATAGACAGGAATTTGGAGTGAATGGATGGGTGAAATATTTTTTATTTTTATTTTTATTTTAATTGGGCTGATGCTTTATAAGCTTTCTCTCTTGCATCATATGCCTCAACTAATGCTAATGCACACTGATAGACTTCTGGAGGCCAATTGTTCTCAACATTTGTGCACCTTAATTAGCAGCTACTTTCAAGGCAGATGTGTTAAAGTTATCCCAAAACAGCAGTCTCTAAACGTAAACTGTCTTAGTACTCTTCATTTGAAATATAGTCCTAGACATTTGGTTACTTCGTAGTTTTAATAAAACACATGTAATCACATATGCTGATGATTTGACTGTCAACTTTGCAGGCAAATCTAGCCCGGATCTCGAGTTCTGCGCCAAAATAGTTGTTTCTTAAATTCTAGTTTGAGTAGTTACTAATAAGCTGAGTATATCTCCTTCAAAGACTAAGATTTATGACGACTTTCATGGGAAATTTTAACTATGGGAGACGTCCGCTCATTAAAATTGTTTCGGAGTTCCATCCCATGATTCCATAACTTATTTATATATACTGTATAAAGGAGTTATTGTGCATGACCGGTTAAATTTTTTGGCCCAAGTAAACAATCTGACTTCAAAGATAAAAAAAAAAAAAAAGTGTATCAACCCTGTAATCAGAATCAAAAAGACCGAATGGAGATTAAAAAGAAAAACTCTTTTCTTATTATTACAAGGCTGTTTTTGTTTCTATTGTCACATATGGCCTGGGTGCGTGGTTTCATAGGGCACCCAACCTCAAATTTAAAGCTAAATTAATCTCCGTGCTTCGGGCGTGCAGGACAGTGTCCTCTGCTTCATTGCAAGTCTTGGCAAGTTTACTTCCATTGAATCTTCACTGTTGTATAAGGATCTCTGCTATAGAATAAAACACACAATCCCTTCTGAAATTCTTGGCATAACCTGTAATCTAGATGCAGACTTCAAACAAGGAAAAACTCAGATTATTGAAAAATTTTATAAACATCTGAAAAACTAAATGTGATATCAGCCACACTGGACACGTAATAAGAAATTTTATGGCAGACGTTAACTTTGTTACCTGAAAGGATGTTATGAGATGGTTCAGTCCTATTCTTTTTTTCTCTTCTTTCTTAATAACTGGTCACGATTTCCTAAATTCAAAATTGTTTCGGCATTGTTAATTCACATCTTTGTTTCTGCGGATGCGAGGAAACTTGGACTCAAACTGATGCTTGATTTAGGTTCTTGCACTCTCCTAAAACTATTACTTATGAATTCTCCGTATCCGTCCCCGTTGTTATAATTATGAAATAGACCTGCATGACAGTACGTACTTGGATAGAATACTTTCTGGATCTTCTCTTTTCCCTAACTGGTTTTAATTTGGCTGTACCTGGGCTCATTTACGTTTTGACCCACCTCACTGGACTTACCCGATTTGACTTTAGCTTGGATTTACCTGATGATGTGCACTCGCCTCTCCTTTCGTGGGTCTCAGAATTTTTATTTTCTTTTTCTACCCAGCCTGTTAATTTTAAGAGGTGGAACTTTTTCTGATACCCAGGATTTGGTTCTCCTGTGGTACGGGATTGCAGGCAGTCACTGCGCTTCTCCCAGTGGGTGCGGGATTTTATTTATTTTTATCTATTTTTATTTAATTTCTTTATTTTATTCTACTTATTTTTACTAATTTATTTATTTAACTCTTCTCTTTTTTCGTATTTTAATTTATTTTACTTATATTTTGTTACTTTTTATTATTATTACTTTTTAATTTATCTATTTTTTTTATTATTTCTTCTCTCCCCCCTTTTCACTCTTGTGCAAGGGCGGAATATTTTGCTGGTACCATTGGCCTAAATGGTACAGGAATCTGGCACCCATTGGACTTGCACTACTACCTGTGGGTGCTGGAATTATTCTTCAAAAGATAGTACGTGTACCTAGTTGTGGTCCACCACCTCGTGGCATGAATGGGTACTGGGAAGCAGCATTCCTGGTGAATGCTGTTTCCCAGTAGCAAAGTGGCCAGAAACAACTAAACACTGATGCGCCATTAAAACCCAAACAGACAAACAGAAACAGCTAAACAACACAATTATAACACTACGCTCGTTTTTCAGGATTTTGTATATCATTACAGAGTAACAAGATGGGGTTGAACTAACGTTTAGGGGCCACCCTGCATAAGACACGACACGTCACTTTTGTAAGAAGTCCATGTTGCTTTGCCTAACCTTTCACATGGTATATAAAAAGGTGTTAAAGATTATGTACATATCTGTGTTAAAAGCTAACATAATAGAGAACAAAGGTTAGCAAATGGTGTGTAGCGATACACAGAAAAACCTTTCCTACAAAAAGGTATGATAATCTATCTTATATTTAAACAGAATAAAAATACATTGTATGATTGCATAATATTGTATAATTTTTTAGAGAACCAGTGATAGAAATCTCATTTATTTCTTGCCTAAATTAGTTTCTCAGTTTTCTTCAGATTTTTACTCACATACTATTAGGTTTTTATTTAACATAGAGGTACACTTGTTAAAAATTGTGATGGGTCGATTTCGAGATGTTGTTTATTTTTAAAGTAGCATATAACCATCTTATAACCATCAGGGGTAGCTTATAACCATCACTTGTAGCTTATAATCATCAGGGGTCGACAATTTACCAAGATTGTCGACCCCTGATGTAGAAATTTGGTTATCTAAATAACGTTTTACTTTTGTCATATGTATTGGCATTAAGGAAATGGAATTACAGTATTAGAGAAAAACAGGGAAGGATTTTTTAAATAACATTAACACGTATTCACATCTCATATGAAAATATCTCTTAATGATAATTGATAGTTTGCCAGTTAATGTAGGAAACAACGAATTATATATGAGATGTTGCCAAAAGTTAATGAAGAATGTATTTAAAAACACTCGTTTAACTTACCTAATTCTTTGGGTTTAATAATTTGGGTTTCTATCAAAAGCGCCACCTGAACCTTGGTGATTTTGATACCGCATCTTTTGGTCACATTTATCTTTCAGAACCTTTTTTTGAACATTGGATGGTCTACGAAAAGGAGAACTGCCGCACAGCTGCCAACTCTCTGGGTTTATGACGCCGAATCCGTCTTTGACTCATTCTCTATCTCATCATAACACAGTTTAGGGATTCTCCATCCTTTTGAAATAACAGCTTTACTCCGTCCCTTTAAAAAAAAAAATAATAAATAAAATAATAAACTACATTAAACTCGGATTTTTAAAAATACCTTCTCTCAATTTAAAAAGCAATAAAAATTAATTTAAGAGCCTAAATTTTATTAAGATAATACATTAAAGATTTATTTTCAAGGAAATAAATGTACGGGATGGCAACTCCTCTAACTCGCGTTTAATAATAAATAAAATAATAAACTACATTAAACTCGGATTTTTAAAAATACCTTCTCTCAATTTAAAAAGCAATAAAAATTAATTTAAGAGCCTAAATTTTATTAAGATAATACATTAAAGATTTATTTTCAAGGAAATAAATGTACGGGATGGCAACTCCTCTAACTCGCGTTGCCAATAGTCTAGAACAGGAGTGGCCAACTTAATTTGTGATGCGATCTACTTTTTTCCTTCAAAATGTGCCGCGATCTGCCATCTCAAAAATTTCATTGCAAAAGGTGCACAAATCGAGGGATGACTGTATATTTAAAATTCATCGTGATCGACCGAAATTGAATCCGCGATTGACTGGTAGATCGCGATCGACTCGTTGGCCACCGCTGGTCTAGAAATACGAGCCAAAACACCATCCTCTCCTGCCAGTAAATTAGTAAAGCCTGCCTTCCTTGTTAATCTACTCGAGATTGGGAGAAGTTATTAGTGAATGTATCACCAATTCACAAAGGGAGTTCAAAAGGTGACACAGATAACTATAGACCTGTCAGTGTAACTTGTGTTCCAGGGAAAATAATGGAATCACTGGTTAGAGAAGCATTGCAGGATCATCTAGACAAGACTGCAGTAATAGTTAAGACACAGCATGGATTTGTTAAAGGGAGGTCTTGTCTGACCAATTTGATCGGATACTATGATGTGATCACAAAGGAACTGAATGCCAAAAATAATTTTGATATCATATACTTGGATTTCAGGAAAGCTTTTGATACTGTTGCACATAGAAGACTGCTGTAAAAATTGGGGAGGTATGGCATTAAGGGTAAGTTGTTACAATGGATAAAGGGACGGTTGAGTGAGAGACGACAGAGGGTGGTAATCAATGGACACTGCTCTTCGTGGACAAATGTTATTAGTGGAGTTTCCCAGGGTTCGGTGTTGGGCTCATTGTTGTTTTATATATTTATCAATGATATTGATGAAGGTATATCAGGTTTAATGTCCAAGATTGCAGGTGATACAAAGGTTGGCAGGGTTGTTAACGACAGTAAAGACAGTATGCTACTCCAACTGGATCTAGACAGGTTGGGCAAATGGGCTGAAAAGTGAACTGGCAGCTGAAGTTTAACATCGACAAATGAAAAGTACTACATATGGGTAGTAATAACCCAAGAGAAACATACCAACTGTGTGGTACTACACTCAGGGAAGTGGAAAGTGAAGAAGATCTCGGGATAATTGTGCAGTCAAATATGAAGTTTGCTGAGCGGTGCAGAGGGGCTGCCAGGGCAGGTCGTGGAGTCTTGTCAGTGATATACAGGAATTTTGCTAGCAGGGACAGGGGGTGATTATCCCGTTATACAAGGCATGGTCAGGCCACACCTAGAGTACTGTGTACAGGCCTGGAGGCCTTATTTTAGGAAGGATGTAGAGTTGCTAGAACGGGTACAAAGAAGAGCAACAAGATTGGTGAGGGGAACAAAGGGGTGCTCTTACCAAAAAAGGCTTATGTTCTGCAAATTGCAGCGCCTGGAGAGTTGGCACCTGCGAGGTGACCTGAATGAGGTGTATAAGGCTTTGAATGGGTTGCGCAAGCTGAATGCTGATTGATTTCTTCCTCTTGCTCAGGTTAAGAACCTGAGGGGGCACAGATTCAAATTGAGGAAAGACAGTTGTAGAATAGATGTGCGGAAATTTTCCTTTCGCCAGCGGGTAGTTGATTGGTGGAACAGACTTCCATCTTTTATTGTGGAAGTTGATAGCCTAAATAAATTTAAGTCTGATCTGGACAGGCATTTGCAACGAATGGAGGGGTGAAATGGGAGGGTTTTTTTTTTTTTTTTGTCTGATGCTGCATAAGCTTGCTTTGTTCCATCGTATGCCTATGCTAATGCTATATGCAATTTATACATCAGTGTATCAGTCAACCGTCATAAATCTTCGTTCAATACTTGATAACTGGCAACTACATCTTTCTAAAATAGCTATTACTAGTTCCATCTCTCTCTCTCTCTCTCTCTCTCTCTCTCTCTCTCTCTCTCTCTCTCTCTCTCTCTCTCTCTCTCTCCCCTGAGGTTTTTTTTTTTATCCCCCAGCATTTTGAAGAAAACATCAAACTATCTACTTAATCATATTCAGAACTTGCTGATGGTCTAGTTAAGGAGATGAAAGTAATAAAATTTTGTTGGGTCCCTAGGCACCATGGTTAGGGACTCAACAAAATACCTGGCAATGAGGATGCTGACCATGCAGTCAATTCACTGTGGAACCAGTTGACGCCTCTTTTAAAATTCCTTTCATTGACTACAAAAATTTTGTAATCTGGCAAACTATCCGGCAAAAATCAAGAAGGTAGCAAACTCTTTCAAATGAGACCGAATCTCCAGTCTTAGGTATCCAGTTTCCTACCGACTCTTAAAGAAGTCGTCACGCTTGCAAGATTAAGGATCATATACTCCTTGCAAGATCATATAAACCTTTCTCACTTTTATCTTCTCTCTGCCTCAGGGATATCTTTCTGTCCAAACTGTCATACTCAACTCACAATACATAAATAAATTTTCTGTTTATACTCCGGGACGAACAAACAGTCAGAGGAGTTAACAAGATAGACAGAATACAAGAAACAGCACCGTATTCAGCAGTCACGGGCTTGAACCCCGGTCACTCAAGGCACGTGTACTTATGCACCCGCGCGCCTGACCACTAGGCTACAGCGGTCATGAGCCGACCGGGCTAGCCGAGTGGGTAAAGTACGTGCCCGGCAACCCAAAGGTCGGGGGTTCGATTCCCGCCTCGGGCTTGGATCAAAGTACTGCAAAAACCTTGGGAGGTACAATATGGCCACAGAAGCCGATGCGCCAACAACTACCAAATCAAAAAAAAAAAAAAAAAACAGCGGTCATGGTTGACTGTCCTTTCTGTAATAGAGTACAGCAAAGCACTCCTACTTTGAAACGAATTTTAGACGACAGACCTGTTATTAATGTAGTTTACACTTGCTTAAAAAAGATTTAATGTCATGACAGAATTTGATTCTAAATTCTGTATAACGCACATACTGACGCCTGTTATTTTCTACCATTGTTTGGCGCATAATGACCTTTAGCTGCATTTGCGCCGTAAAACCTCCAATAGCAGCAACGTTGTCAATCACAATTATAAAAAGTCAGTAAGCAACTATTACAGAAAAAAGTACAACATGGATGTCCAAACAGGTTGATGGATGACGAATTAATCAGCAGTACGCCACAACGTTGGCGTCCAACTTTTTCTTAAATATTTTAAAAGGAGCATTAGTGTAGTCCTCTACTTTGTGCTATAGAGTTGATTTTTGGCTGGCATGATCGAATTAAGTGTTACAGCTTCAAATTTTAATATAGAGGAAGCTGTGTGAGTTTAGGAATAAATTTGAAGTGTGGACTTGAGTTTGGTGGTCACTGACTTCCTGCTGTAAATTCCAAGGCCAAAGCGTGTTTCCTGACAGCAGTCGAAAGTCTGCTGACTCCAAACAGAATTCCTAGATAGGTCCTTGAGGTTGGTCACAGACATTCTCTCAGATATGCCAGACAAGCTGTTCTTGCTACCTGGGAGTCTAAAACGCTGATGGAACTGATATTCGGGTGACACTCAAGTCAAAGTGGACCCAATTTCGGCGAAGTCCGGACGGTCTATGACAGCCAAATCCTCTGCTTGCACCTTCACGATGGTGGGACTGTTAGTAATCCTGGGTATAACCTTCATGCACAAGTACATGGTGGGTGACCACCCAGGTGTGAACCAACGTAAGCAGGGGTCGAGGTGTGGCGCCCACACCACATGGAGGAACGCCGCCCCTCTATGTTACCAGGCAGTACTAGGTGGTAGATGACTCTCATCAACCGGTGAAATACCACCACTTTGCTTATTGGAGGCTTGAAGTGGTGGAACCCATGTTTAGTCTCTAGAGCTAAGTTCCGGCCAACCCTTCCCTATCTCTTCCATCATGCAGTATGATTGATGATTTTTGAGGTTATGATGAATGTCGTGGCGAGATCCAATATTCCTTACATTTCGAGGGTACAGCTCTAAAACGGTGTTCGCAGGCCGGCCGCTAGTTAGTACACCGGACTGAACCTATTGGTAACTCTCTAGGAAGCTTCCGGATCAGCTAGTGTATAATCTTGCTACCTCTACTCTGCCAGATAGTGACTGGAGGGAGTCCGAGTAGTGTGTATGCGGGGAGCATTGTCGAGGCCACGTTATGTCAAGGATCTGGGTATATTCTTACCACATGTACGCCATATCCAAAAATTTCATTACTTCATACAGCATGTCCCACTCACTTTTTCTTACTATTGAATACACCATGAATTGTCAAAATAATAGAGCAAGCTTATCTGCGAAAAGATCTAAACCTCCCAAGGACTTTCTAATTCATTTCACAAATATACGTGGTCTCAATTCTAATCTCAACGATGTCCATTTCCACTTGCAGTCTTCCAAACCCCATGTACTTTTTCTGACTGAATCTCAGTTATCAGTTGATTCAACTACTGCTCATCTCAGATGTCCAAATTATTTGCTGTATGATCGCTTTCGCCTCAAAGGTGGTACTTGTGCATATGTCCGTTCTGATATTCCCTGTCAGAGACTTGGCAATTTGGAATCTGCTCTCTTTGATCTTCTCTGGCTTAAAATCTCTCTACCTCATTGTGTAAAATTCATCTGTTGTCTCTACCGTTCTCCCAACTCCACTAATCACTTGGAGCTCTTTGACTTCCTCTCTTTGCAACTTGACTTTCTCCCGTCCAACTTTCCTAACAGTGAGGTAATTTTCCTTGGTGATTTTAACGTTCACAACTCCAGCTGGCTTCCATTTTCTAGTCACACCGACCCAGCAGGTCGAGATGCTGAGGCTTTTGCAATTACTAATGACCTAGCACAGATTGTTCATTTACCTACAAGAATACCGGACAATCCTAATCATACAGCCAATACGCTTGATCTTTTTCTCACAAACAACCCTTCTAAGTACAAGGTTGAAGTGAGAGGTCCTTTAGGCACTTCAGATCACAACTTGGTGATTGTCTCTTCTCCAATGGAACCTTTATCTCATGGCTATTCCGAACCTCGTATTGTTTGGCATTACAAGAATGCAAAATGGGATGACCTGCGAGACTTCTTTTCTTCTTTTCCTTGGTCGGATTACTGTTTCAAAAGTTCTGATGTCAACGTTTGCTCAGATCGTGTCAGTGAAATTATTCTTGCAGGAATGGAATCCTTTATCCCACACTCCACTTTAAAATCTCGTCCTTTATCTAAACCTTGGTTTTCCAATAAATGTGCTAAGGCTGTCCAAGAGAAGAACGTTGCATATCGTAATTGGCTTGTTTCTAATTCTTCAGTTTCATTTTCTGCCTACACCAAAGCTCGCAACAATTGTAAAGCAGTTATTAATCAGTCCAAACTAGAGTTTGAACAGGCTAAGAGTAGAAAACTTGCTTCTTGCCCTAATGGTAGCCGAGCATTCTGGTCTCTTGCCAAAGCTATTGGCCGCAACTTTTGCCCATCTCTGCTCCCACCTCTGTCCAAACCAGATGGTTCTGTTGTCACTTCAGCCAAGGATAAAGCTGACCTGCTAGCATCCCATTTTTCTTCGAGCTCATGTATTAATGATCTTGGTAAAACACCTCCCACCATTCCTAACACGCTCCATTCAATGCCTCCTGTGGTCTTCCGTCAAAAGGATATCAGAAGGATTTTGATGAATCTTGATGCTAAGAAAGCTCCAGGTCCTGATGGTATTTCTCCACTTGTTCTCAAAACCTGTGCTCCTGAACTTACTCCTATTCTTTGCCGCCTTTTTTCACTTTCTTATTCCAAAGGTGTTTTTCCTTCTGCTTGGAAATTTGCTCATATCCAGCCAGTTCCTAAAAAGGGTGACAAATCCCTCCCATCCAATTATCGTCCCATTGCAATTACTTCTACTCTTTCTAAAGTAATGGAGAAATCAATGAACCGCCAACTCTTAAACTACCTAGAAACCTTCCGTCTGATCAACGATCGCCAGTATGGATTCCGTCAGTGTCGATCCACTGGTGATATTCTGGCTTATGTTACCCATTTATGGACTAATTCAATGGAAAGGTTCGGTGAAACACAAGTAGTTGCTCTTGAAATCTCAAAGGCTTTTGATCGTGTTTGGCATAAAGGTCTTCTAAACAAGCTTCCATCTTATGGTTTGCCAACTGTTTTTAGTAATTGGTTATCCAGTTTTCTCTCTGATCGCTCACTGAGGGTGATGGTAGATGGCTCTCTGTCTTCTAACTTCTCCACTAATGCCGGTGTCCCCCAAGGTTCAGTTCTTTCCCCCACTCTTTTCCTGTTGTATATCAATGACCTTCTTCCATTGACTGGAAATCCTATCCATAGTTTTGCCGATGATAGCACATTGCATTCAACTTTCCATTTTGAGAAACCTTGTCCAACTCAATCAGCTTCAAGTTCTCGAAAATCTGCTGCCAATTCCTTAAATGCCGATCTTCAGGTAATTCTCCAGTGGGGCAAAGACAACTTAGTTGATTTCAACCCTTCTAAAACTCAATCTTGTCTTATATCTCGCAAAAAGGATTCTTCTGCTCCTATGCTTATCTTTAGTGACACTCCGATTTCTAGGCAAAATGATATATCTCTTTTGGGGATTACCCTGACTTCTAATCTCTCTTGGCACAAGCACATTACAAATATTGCTTCCTCTGCATCTAAAAAACTTGGTTTTCTCTTTCGCTCTCGGCGTTACTTTTCTCCCAAACAGCTGCTCACTCTGTATAAATCGCAAATCCGCCCTGCAATGGAATATTGTTCCCAAATCTGGGGTGGTGCCCCCAAAACCTCTCTCAGGCTTCTTGATTCCATTCAGAAGAGGGCAGTTAGGTTAATTAATGATTCATCTCTAACAGAGTCTCTCCACTCGCTTTCTCATAGACGCACTGTTTCTGCTGCATGCCTCTTCTACAGATACTTCCATGGGCACTGTTCTTCTGAATTTGCTTCTATAATTCCCGCTCTCTCTTTCAAAACAGTCCGAACACGTGCCGCCACCAGCCAACATCCATTTACTGTCCAACTTCAAACCCACAGAACCAAATTTTCATCTTCCTCATTTATTCATTCAACTGCCATTTTCTGGAACAACCTTCCTTCATACGTATTTCCTGAAAATTACAATCTACAGAAGTTCAAGTCCAATATCAACAAATATCTTCTTTCGTCTTCTCAACCTCCAACCCAAGCACGGTACTAAGTACTATAGGTTATAATACCTCTCGTGTTTGGGGTTCTCATAAAAAAAAAAAAAAAAAAAAATTAACTTAAACATAATTTTTCGGAAGTGTTAAGTTAGTTATAATTAACTTAAACATAATTAGTATGTGGAGATCCAATTCGTTATCCTGTATGACTATTCAATGAATAGCTGTACTCGATGACGAATAACGAGTTTGAAATTTTTTTTTTTTTGAACCAAATTAAAATGAATCGATTTCTTCGCAAAAAAAAAAAAAAAAAAAAAAATATTTTTTTTTTATACAGGCGAAAAATGAGTACATTGAACCATTGAGGCTAATTATGCGAGCATCACTAGACTCTGGAGAGATTCCCTTGGATTGGGAAAGTGCCAATGTATCTCCCATACATAAGGGTGGCTCTAAGAGTGAAGTGGGAAATTATCGACCTGTCAGTCTGACTTCAGTGGCAGGGAAAATCATGGAGGCAACGATCAAGTGTGGAATTCAGGATCATTTGGATCGAATTGAAATTCTCAAGGATACTTAGCATGGTTTTGTAAAGGGAAAATCATGTTTAATAACAAATCTGGTTCGCTATTTTGAAAGGGTCACTCACGAGCTGGATTTAGGGAATAATTTCGACATTGTTTATTTAGATTTCAGCAAAGATTTTGACTCAGTCCCACATGAGCGGTTGCTTTATAAGCTGGAACAGGTTGGAATCACTGGGAAAATCCTTAGATGGATAGCAGGATGGCTTCAGGGCAGGAGGCAGAGGATTGTGATAAATACTATTCCTCAGATGGATTGATGTAAGAAGCGGATTTCTCAAAGGATCAGTACTGTTGTTTTTAATTTTCATAAACGACATCGATGAATCGATAGAGGGCGTGATGTCTAAATTTGCAGATGATGTTAAAATTGGTAGAGTAGTTAATGATCACTGTCAAGCTGAGCTTCTTCAGAGAGACCTAGATAGACTTCAGGAATGGTCAGAAAAATGGCAGCTATGCTTTAATCCAACAAAGTGCAAGGTATTACACCTGGGAAACAGCAATCCCAAAATAACTTATTCACTTGGTGGAGTTCAACTAAACCCAGTACTGGAGGAAAGGGACTTGGGTGTTACGATACGGTCAGACATGAAATTTTCTGAGCATTGTAAACAGGTTGTAAGGAAGGCCCATGGTGTCCTATCGATGATCTATCGAACTTTTGCAAGTAGAGATAGGGACGTGATAATCCAATTATATAATGCTTTTGTTAGACCACAGTTGGAATACTGTGTTCAAGTATGGAGACCGCACCTAAAGAAAGACATCGAGCTTCTTGAAAGTGTGCAAAGACGGGTAACTCACCTGGTGAGATCGGCAAAAGGGCATTCTTATAAAGAAAGACTTCGAATATGTGGGTTGCAGAGTTTGGAAACTAGACACCTTAGAGGAGATTTGATTGAGGTGTTTAAGGCTCTGAGAGGCATCAATAAAATGAATGAGGACGAAATTTTCAAGATTATAAATGATGCTAGAACTAGGGGACATAAATTCAAGTTACGGGGGAAATGTTTAGATTGGACTGCAGGAAGTTTTATTTTAGCCAGCGAGTTATAAATTACTGAATTAAATTGCCTACATGGGTGGTAGAGGCTGACAGTTTGGGGAAATTCAAAGGTCATCTGGATAGTACCTTCGGGTCAGGGAAGCGCATAGGATGATAGGTTTAATTTCCTTTTCTTTTATTAATTATTATTATTTATTTATTTTTATCATTGTTTTATTCCGTTTTTTTTTTTTTTTTTTTTTTTTTTTTTTTTGGCTGGTGCAGCATAAGCCATAGGCTTTCTTGCACCATGCGGCCATTACTAATACTAATCCCATGAAACATTTATGAAAAAAATTAAGGGCGACCCTTCACCCATGTGAAATAAACTTTTAGTTTATTATGATACAATGTACACCAATCCCTGCTCGGTTCTACTCTCCGTATCAGCTTATTGTCCCGATAAGCTGTCTGAATTCGATTCCGTCGACCAATGATGAAATTTGTTAAGTCCTCACCTCTGGAGGCAGCATACAACTGTACCCGGAGCACGTGACCCCAGAAACGCATCAATCAGTGCAGTCGTGTCATGGTCCGGTCGCATGTGGAGGAAAATAATCTCATATTATTTTATAATAAAATAATCCTAGTCGAGTGTAACAATAATTAATCGTATCCAGCTTGCTTGAAAGCTGGATACGATTATTAATACTCTCGACTACGGAAACTTTCAGCTACTTTCTGAGTCCTTTTGGTACCTTCCTTCTTTGGGTAAATGGTGGGGAGGGGGATATAGACTGAGTTTTTTTTTTTTTTTTTTTTTTTTTTTGAGTAGTCATCTACATGTGATGATACGACCGAGAATAAACAGAGAAGAACCAAGTCTCAAGTGCCAACTGACTCAATTGGACTCTCTGGGGAGATTTTTCCCAGCAAATACAGTGAATTATTTTAATAATTTAAATATCCTCAAGCATTTGCAGTCACTACTGGATTTACCGAAATCTACGAGTAAATACGTCTGACTCCAGTTTTCGGAAAAATCGACAATACTGACAGCTGGAGGTACTACTGACAAGTTTGAGAATTGGAGATAATTTTATCGTACACAATATGTATTAATAGGAGGAGAGCCACCTCTGTTCCTGGAATGTCATACTTAGCTTACAGTATTACATTTCTTAACCAACTGCCCATATCTTGAATCCATCCACATCAGTATGTGACTCACGATTTTTTTAAATTTTGTTTCAACTACCTGAGGATAAAGCAAAGTGAATGGTCTCTTCAGTTACCCAAAGAAATTTTGGCTGTATGACCAAACATAATATAAGATAAATGCTTTCCTGCTTCACTCCTTAAATAATATGAGAATTGAATATCTTGGCCATATCTACCCTTGTGTGACGCTACAATAGATTGTTGGGTTGACGATTTGAAGTGCTAACCATAAGAATTAAGTTGCAAAAATCCTAGTTTGATAGCGTGGTTTCAGTAATTTAAACTAACCATATTTGGCTTGCACTCGAGCACTACACATGCAAGCAGGAAATGGATACCGCACACAGTTTGTGTCAACGGAGAAGAGCAGAACCTTGCCCTACTACGTGATTTCGTGTTATCCATTGCACAAATTCAGCTCAATGCAGAAGATGCACTACTTACACTGCCGACACGATCACAGAGTGATCATGTGACACGTTTACAAATCTTCTTAATATTCGGCAGCAAGGATCTACCATACTGACTTTAACATATGTTGGTTCCTTACTCTGGAGACAACTGATTATTGCAGAAGTGACTCCACTTCCTCATATACTTGACCAAAGAGCGGCATTTCATTCTTTATGAAAAGCTGCGCTCAGAATGTGGTGAAGTGTGCTGAGGTTGACTGTTGTCATATCTTTTTAGCTATGGAGGCATTCATATTGAATGTTAGGTAATATACTGTAGTGTGATAAGATATGCAACTTCGATGTTTGTACCTCCACAAGTATCTACTGTGAGTTTAATATTGCACATTTTGCTCCAATTTTTGAGGATTTGCATCCTCACTTTCAGGGTTTTGGATCATACCGGAATTCTAACTATGCCACTGCGTATCGTAGTGACATAGGATGAGTGAATGACAGCTCATTTCTTCACGCAAACAGGTATCAAAACACTGTATATTAAAGACTTATCGATTAACTTCTAGATGCGCCAGAAATCCTCCAAAACAATTTATATGTATTGGTAAAATTTAGGGCTAATATGGCTAAGACTGCGGGAAGAGTTTACTGTTCATATGAGTTAGTGCAATAACATCATTTCTATACAACCCCTGCCAATCCCCTGTTCTGTATTATAAAAACCAGGATTTCGCGCCTTTCAGGTCACACAGTTATAGGATCTTGCATGCGAGTAATCAGTTGGAATATTCAAAAGGTGTATGTTAGGTTAAAAAATGAATAAATAAAACCTTGCTGATATTTATATAAAAAATAACCGCTAATCTACACAAAGTAGGCAAAGTTTTTAAAATGCGCTTTTTAAAGTTTTAATTTTGAAATTAAATTAAAACAACCACACCTGTCTGCGGTTTGTTACTACTCATATGAAAATATTATAACTTATTGGAATAACGATGAGCAATCAAACATGCGCATAAAACTACACACGAGATTAATTCTTTTAATTGCTGTTTTAATTAAATAAATTTAAACAGCGATTTAACTACTGTTAAGCTCAATTAACTACTATTAAATGAATTTATCACATTTTCGTTTAATTACAATTAAATGAATTAATTTCGCTTTCTGCCTTTGGAATTTGTTGTTGTTGTTGATCCCTGTTTTAGACCTCTGTGTAAATGCTCTGCATGATTATAATTAGAAATTGCTAATAAACTTGCAGCTCCAGTGATTAAAAACACACACACTCTCTCTCTCTCTCTCTCTCTCTCTCTCTCTCTCTCTCTCTCTCTCTCTCTCTAGCAGTGCACACTGAAAAGGGGAGAGGAGAGGTCCTAGAAGCTTCATCAATTTTTTTTTTTGAACAGTTTATCATTGGAACTACATCAGTTACTTTCCTCATGATTCCTAACTGCCGAAGTACTTTCTACAGGACAGAGTAATTGTCCAAATGATTTGTAGTGAATTGTTTAGAAAATACAGGAGCTTCATGAGTATCAACAGTGAGTATTATAACTGTTGCATTAATTATGGAACGGCCTTTGAGATTTTCTCTAGACGCTTCGATGCACATGCACGATACTTCGATACGCATGCACAAAACTTATTGTAAGAAATGCGCCAAATTTATGTAGCAAACGTATAAGGAATAAACACAAAACAGAAAAGTATATATATCAATATCCCTAAATGACCTTCACGATTAGACACACCAGCTCACATACTAACAGGAAATCCATCCAGTTCATGTGAAACAGCTAACCAGCCCCTGAGAATTTTGTTAGATTATGGTAATTGACTCATGAATTGTTGCATTTCATATTCCAAAAGTTCAGCAGCATTCAAATTTGCTAACCGAGAAGGTGTTTTCAGGAAAAAAAAACCTCCGCTGCAGTCCGAACAACGCGAGTCTAGTCAATTTTCTTGTATAAACCCCTCTGAGCCGACTGATTGCAAAACAGGCAGCAGAGGATTCATCAGCTATTTATAAAAAAGCAGTTACGGGCTGCTTTCTTTCTTTTTTTTTTTTTTTTTTTTTAATTCATCATACTATATCTTTTTGTTTTTTTTTAAGAGTTTCGCAAGATTCACATTATTTGTATTAGAATCATTACTCTGTAGAGAATGGTTTGGAGATTTGATTAGTAATATTGAATACTGTTGGTGCTTGTCCCAGAGTCCTGAATGAAAATTTTGACAATAGGGTGGTTTCTAACTGCTACTATCAGGTGTATGGCAAAGGACTGGCATGGCCTCTAGTGTCAGTTTTATTTCTGGGGTTATTCAAAGGGACACGAGTTCCGAAAGCTTCTGGAAATATTTTATTTTATTTTATTTTACTGGGTATACTTTAAATAAATATCTGTTAAACTATGGACCCCAGTACTCCAGGCCCATTTGTCACTATTCGATCACTTTATGGCCATAATACCTACAACGATTGTGCACAGTTGCAAAAGTGCTTCCTCTCAATAGCTCGCTACAGGCAACATTTACGCTTCGCCCACAGATGCAAAAGCAATCGAATTATACCTAAAGGGTTCCGATACAAAGCCCCGTTCCACAACTCTCATATGGATCGTGCCTGCTTTAACTTCAGCCTGCGCACGTTAAATTTATGGATATCCCATCTCCACCGTGAAATCAGGAACGCTGACTACAACAAGTCCAGACTGTTACAACATATACAAGGTAAGGTCTCGCCTATTGTATTTACAAACCTTATACATACCATCTGCCATCGGGCTAGTCAGACCTCGGATACCTACCGTTTACGCCAACAGCGCAAGTTCATAAACTTGAGCATAGAAACTAACTCCTTAAAGACGAACACTCGTTCAGACGACACGACTTCTTTCGTCTTGAATCTAAGTAACAAACAACTATCCAACGAGCAGCTGAGTGTTTTATCAAACGGTATGAAATTCGCCGTTATACCATCGAAACCTCCCATCACACAGCTCGCTATGGGCATAGAAGCCAGTATTACCAACCTTCCCGTAGAAACTGCCAACGAGATCCGATTCAAGACTGCCGCAGTCCTCCGCAACACTCGAAAAACGTGCTCAAACCTCAACCACCGCCAACGTGCCGCCCTGTCATCTATAAGAAAAGACAACTCCATCGTTGTACTTCCTGCGGATAAAGGGCGCCGGACTGTTGTGCTGGACCGATCAGCCTACCGAGAGAAAGCCTTGGCCCTATTACTCGATCCTAACGTATATGAACCTCTACCTGATCCTCCCGTTAAAGTCTTGAAACGTCTGGAAGCAAATGTTAATAAACTTGTCCACGCATGGCTTAAAGATAAGAAGATCCCGACCGCGACTCACCATCTTCTGCGTGCTACTGGCTGCCAACTACCACAATTCTACGGATTACCAAAGATCCATAAACCGGGTATTCCTCTCAGACCTATAGTGTCTTGCTGCAGTGCCCCAACGTATGAACTGTCCAAACACATCGCGAGCCTCCTCTCGCCTCTTATAGGTAATACATCTCACACCGTTAAAAACAGCAGTGAATTCATTAACACCATTAAGGACATTTCAATCCCTGATAACTCTGTCATGGCATCATTTGACGTGGTTTCTTTATTCACCTCGATTCCCGTCCAACAGGCCGTGCACTGCGCCAGAAGGCTCCTTGAGAGCGACTTAAGCCTCCAATCCAGGACGTCACTATCCACTGATGACATCTGTACCGCCCTCAACCTATGCCTCTCTAGCAGCATCTTCACCTTTGAAGACTCACTCTACAAACAAGTACATGGCACTGCTATGGGTGCCCCTGTCAGTTCCGTAGTAGCTAACATCGCCATGGAAGATCTGGAGAAGCAGATACACCAGAACCCACCTACACCTATTACAACGTGGTGTAGATATGTCGACGATATTTTTACCATAATACCACGTGGTTCTGAAACGGTACTACTAGAATACCTCAACTCTCTATCCAATTTCATCAAGTTTACCGTAGAATCAGAGGTGGACGGTTCGCTCCCGTTTCTGGACGTGCTAGTGCATCGCGTAGGCCCACATCTAGAGACCTCAGTATACCGCAAACCCATGTGGTGCGGTCAATTCACCAACTACGGGTCCGGCCACGCTCCAAGCCATCTCAATAGCACTGCCCGCACCCTGTTCTCCAGGGCCTGGAGCCATTCCAGCACCGACACAATTAGACGTAACGAGATCTCCCGTGTGAAGGCGGACTTAACCAGATGCGGTTATCCATCCCATGTACTAAACAGATGCTTGTTACAGGCACAAGAACTTACTTCCAACCCAAGACCTCCGAAGCAAGTCGGCATATCATCCGCCTACATTCCGTACTATCCAGGAGTGTCAGGACGTATCTCGAAGATCCTGAGAAGTTACAACATAAAATGTGTACAATTACCAGGTAGGAACCTACGTTCACTTGTCTCCAGTGTGAAGACCCCTGTCACACCTGTCTTACGCAGCAATGTAGTGTACCGTATCACCTGTAGGGCCTGTAACAGTTGCTACGTAGGTGAGACATCGAGACGTCTCCAGGATCGCCTCACGGAACACGACAGAGCAATCCGGCTTGCCGAAACTGACCAGTCCGCGCTTGCAGAACATTTTTGGGCTACCAACCACGATCTTGACCCCAAGCGCGACTTTGAGATAGTGGACCACGCGCGACACTTTCGCCACCGCCTATGGCTAGAGTCACTAAACATAATGAACAACCCTAAGGCATTAAATCGCCAGAAAGGCATGCGTATACATCCAATCCTGGAGACAACCGTTTTATTGATGGATGATCACTGGCGCAAGGCAGCACACGTCCGTGCTACAACAATGACGAATGAGTAACGTGCCACACTTTGCTTGTAATGTATTCAAAAAATTCTGTCAGTTGAGAAAGGGACACGAGTTCCGAAAGCTTCTGGAAATATTTTATTTTATTTTATTTTACTGGGTATACTTTAAATAAATATCTGTTAAACTATGGACCCCAGTACTCCAGGCCCATTTGTCACTATTCAAAGGTAGTGTTTTAGAAGAATCCACAGTCTATTCCTGCGCTAAAGAAAGCGATTGAACCTGAAATTTTTGTGTCCAAGAAATGTTTGGACCCCTTTACAACAAATTCTTTCGTATATCTTGACGGATGCGACCAATTTTAGATAGTTCGGGGCTCTGGCGCACACATTTTGGAGGCCTTATAAATAAGCTCGCTGGGCCAATAGCAATTGCGTTCATCTGAGAACCCCTCAACCTTTGAGACCCTGGAGCAGCCACGTCATTGCACCTCGAAATGCGTTTACTTCATAAGCATGCTGGAAACGAACACGGTCAGAGAAAGTAAATGGGCCTGTAGTTCTGGGATCCATTGCTTAAATATAAATATAAACACGGTTAGGCTGTCTCTAGACTTTTTTTCACGAACAGTCAAGGAGATTTTTTTTTTTTTTTTTAATTTAAACATTTAACAGTAGATACATTTTCAACAAAATCTATTTACATTTTATGTGCAATTGGGGGGATATGTATATATATGCACTGATGTGCAAAACTTAAAAGACCAACACTATTTCTTAAGGTTACAACCACAAAATCAAACGAAACAGCCTGTGGCGATTTGCATAACTGTGGCCGTTCAGTAGAAAGCTGGTGCACATGCAAAAATTTCAATCGTGATGAGAGAGCTCACATAAACAGATAAAGACAGCAGTTATGTGCGAATTACCGAATGATGAGCATAATTGTTAGAGACGTTCGATTGGTTTCATACAGTGCTACAGACAACGAAATAGCCAGTAGACAACATCTGGATGACTTTCCCCGGGGTCGAATAATTGGGAAGCTCGAAGTGCGAAGAGTGTGGTTGCAGAGTTCGGTATCGCCCATAGCATCGTCTCACGTGCGTGGTCTGCCTTCAGAACGGCAGGTACAGCAGTTCAAAGTTCTTAACAAATTTCGTCCATGAAAAACAACGCCCAATGATGACCGCTTTATACTCCTATAGGCTAAGAGGGACCGACATCACACAGCGGGATCCATTGTAAACCAGCTGCACAGGACGCAGGATATCGCGGTTTACTGTGGCCAGGCGACTTCACAAAGGTGGACTGTTTGCCCACCAGTACGTTGTGTCCCTTTAACACCTGACAATCGGAGACACCGTTTACAGTGGTGCATCGAACACGAGGGCTGGACAGCAGGGCAATGGGGTAAGGTACTCTTTACTGATGAGAGTAGATTTAGTCTCAGCAGCGATTCTGGATGTCAGCTAATCTGGCGAGAGGTTGGCACACGGTATCACCCCGCAAACGTCACTGAAAGGGATCGGTATGGGGGTCGAGGTGTTCTTGTCTGGGGAGGCGTTATCTTGGATGGACGTACCCAACTCCAGATACTGGAAGGCGGTACTGTAACCGGTGCACGCTACTATACTGAGATAATCCGTCCCCATGTGCGTCTGTTCCGAGGTGCCATTGGCCTGGAGTTTGTTTATCGATGATAACGCCACATTCCATCCCACTTCGGCTGTTGATATGATTTTGGAAAGTGAGGACATTGTTCGTATGGATTGGCCTGCCCGTTTCCTCCGACCGATCTAAATCCCATCGAACACATATGTGACGCTCTGGGGAGATGCCTAGTGGCACGTTCACACTCACCAGAAAATGTTCACCAGCTGAAGATGGCGCTGACAGAGGAATGGACGATGTTACCACAAAAACTTATCAACAACGTTGATAAGTTTTGTGGTAACATCGTTCTAACTATGGACAGGCGGTGCAAAGCCTGCATCGACATTAGAGGTGGCCATATCTCCTACTGAGGACCACCTCTTCCATTTGTTACATCTTTGGCAGTGATGTATCTGTATCATGGCAGCCAGTGCTATGTTGCCATTTTTTAATAAAGTCCCTCTGTACCGTTTTGTTTTCGTTATTGTGTCGGTGTTGTTTCCTTCATCATTTCTGTACTTCAGGAGGTTCCTTTGGCATGCCTTTCCTATATCCAGGCCACTGTTATGAGAAGTTACAGGTGAAAACCTGACTAATCCTTAGGTTTTGCACACCAGTGTATATATAAGGGGGAAAAAAACTTTGGATAGCGGGGGGGGGGAAACAACATTTGTACATTTGAATTTCGGGAATTAAGACAGTTTCTTGGCATTGGATCAGTCTCATATTAAATGGCACACGTTGAAAGTGTGACTCTTCGGTGATGCTGAAGAGGTGACCGCCGCTGTTCCATTCACTGTTAAGGTCATTTAGTGTTTCAGGTCTTTTATGATGGAATTCGAGCAGAAGTCTGCTCTGCAACTTTCTCCGTAGGCTCCACTTGAGATGTTACATCGATGTATCGACAGGAGGCACGTCGTCTCTTCTGCTTCAATTAGAAGTTGTAAATGACGGCCTTGGCAGCAATGAATAAGTTGCAAGTGGTATGTGTTGTCTGCTCAGCGTGAAGCAGGTACCAGTAGTCCTCCGGAGTGTGGGCGTGGTTGCAGGCAAGCTTTGCTGCATCCAAAGCTTATTTGATGAGTTCTTTGTTCACAGGTCACGCCAGGCATGTGTGTTCCAGGGTATCTGGAGTGGCGCAGAAGAGGCAATTGTTTGAGGTGGGTAAATTTGTTGCTTGACTGGGGTAGGAAGGATTGTGTGCCATAGTCTCCACTGGATGCCTGCGTCCGATTTGGAACATTTTGTCCTGTACGGAAGGTTCCACTGAAAGTTAGATGGTAGCTTGTGGTGAGTGGAGAGGTGTACATGGACAGCTGGGCAGGCGGATGACGGGAAAATCGTGGCTGTATGGCGAGACGTGATTAGTTGATAGACTTTTTTAGAGGGTGCAGGGGCCAGAGGTACCGTGTCTTCTGGTGATGTGATGACGAAGGTTTTGTGTAGGTGAGGATCCGGTCACATTTCCAATTTCTTTAGCTGTAATGATGTCTGGAAGAGCTTGTGCGATCGCTGATTTTAGACGTCTGTGCTGCTGCTTTGCATTTATGGTTTTAATGGGCAAGTTAGTGAACGACACAGATATCCAGTCGAAGTCGTCTCTGGTGGCTAGCACAGTGGTTACCATCGCTGTTCTTTCGTGCTTTGGGAAAAAGATCTGTGTTTTGATTTCTGTCGAGACTGGAGGAACGTAAGGTTTTTTTTTAAACCCTCTCTCCCCATAATTATGGCTGAGTTAGTCCGTTTTGATTATATGCAATGCTCACCTATTATTTATCACTTGATAATTGCGTTAAACCTTGGCTTTCACGTTAACTGATGCTATTCCATCAAATCTGAACTCAAATGCAGCTCATGCAGAGAATGAGATTACAATATCTTACAAACTTCATATTTATCATATAGATTTAAAATATACCAAGATTTAATGTTCAATAATGTGCCAGAATTAGTCTACCTCATTACATATCCAGCTCAGATCCCAACATAAATCATAGTTCTTATAAATGTACTCAAAAGAAAAAGAAAAAGAAAAAAAAGGCACAACTCAGGTCACCAACATATTAACTTCCAATAAGTGAATCAAAACGAAAATAAAGCCCAGCACATTGTTAATCCAATTCACAGATCCATATATTTAAAAGAAATGTTAAAAAAGAAAAGGGGAATGACTGCCAATATCGAAGGCTAACTACTACTGGATGCTAAAATAGCGGAACAGACACGGAAATAGCTGCTTCAGGACTTCAAAAAGGCCACAGGTCCCATCTAGTAGATAAGAAATCCACGTGCGCACACTTATGCTTGACAGGAAGATTTTTGTGTTTGCATGCATTTATCGGCATTTTTTAATATAAAATTAACCTATTTGTAAATATATAAAATTCCACAAGTGTTTTTTTTTATTTATTAATCTGACTTGATGGAGCAAAATTCCAGTAACTTTGGAAATTTCCATTAAAAATATAGTTCAGATTACTTAGAGAGCATTTTCTTAATATGCATATCGTTGCAAATAACAAAAAATAAATAAATAATAATAATACAGGTGTATAAAAATCTTTTTATACACCTGTATTATTTAATATTTTTTTTATTGTAAATAAATTAAAAATTAATTAAACAATTGTAGAAACCCAAAGTTGAAAAACTACTGCTATAGACAGTTCTGGATTTTAGATATTTCTTAATCTGCATTAAAATATTACCCTAATGAAAATAACTCCCTAATTACTGACTTTTCCCCCATGAGTTGTCTGCCACTCTTTCATTAAAAATAAATGAACATAACAGATTCTCTCTCTCTCTCTCTCTCTCTCTCTCTCTCTCTCTCTCTCTCACACACACACACACACACACACACACACACACACACACACACACACACACACACACACACACACACACACACACACACAAAATAAAAAATCTCATGGAACCCCAACAAGCTCTCACGGAACGCAGTTTACAAACCTGATTTAGAAGTACAATTATAACTAATTTTTCGTTTTCTTATGTACAGTAGTAGGAGTTTACAGGCGGGCCTCGATTAACGCGTCCCGCAAAACGGAAACGCGTTAATCGAATATCATAACCAATAGGAAAAATTATAATTGGTCCTTGACCTTCTGGAATGTCCATAAAGAATTTTAAAAATACCGTTTTAAATAACTTTTTAACTGTATATAATGTAAAAGATAATGAAAATAATTATGGAATTAAATGTTTATTGCATAAAACAGCGGTTCTTAAACTGTGCGCCGCGGAATATTTAAAATTTTCGAGGGAAACACAGCGATACTCGACATCTGTCAGACACCGCGCGAACTACTAGCTCGAGGTAGTTCACAGTTTCAGCATTTCTTATTAAGTTGTTTGGACCTAACTACTAAACGAAACTGTTAGGTATTTCTTTTGGTCTGGGCGCCTTGAAAAAATTACTGAGACATTAAAGGCGCCGTGAACTGAGAAACTTTGGGAACCTCTGACATAAAATACACAATGAAGAAATTTCTGTTGCCGAAATATTTGAACAGTGTTGACTTTCTCTTTTCATCAATCAATTTCCGATAGCCGACAACAATCTTCTCTGGGCCCTGGCGAAATAAATATCGCAGAGAACATCAAACCTTTTGTTTGAGGTTCTATGCGATACGAAAGATTTTATCTAATTCTTTTACCGTTATCTCCTTCGCGGTAACATTTTGATCTGGCTCATTGAAAAATTTTAATTTTTAAATGCAAGTCTGCATTGACTTTATTAGCATGAGAAAAACACGTCTTCTTCCGATGGTTGATGGAACACACCGAGGCGGGCAGCAGGCAAACGTTTGTTTATTGACCGTACAACTCGCGGTAAGCTTAACGCGCGATTCAAATCTTTTTCAACTATCGCATAAAAAAAAAAAAAAAAAGATCGCGTTAACTGGAAATTTGCATCGTGTAAAGTGAAAAGTAGTATCATTTTTCAAATAGCGTTAATCGAACTCGCGTTATGCGAGGCCTAGCTGTATTTCATCTTCTCACATGAGGAACTAACTGAATTCAAGGGATATCATAATTTGCACATTAATTGTTTTGTTAACGTACTAAGTTTGTATTTCCAACCTAATTCTCAATATTCTGTTGAATAACAGCAGAATATTGAGATTGTGTTGTATAACAACAGAATTCTCAAATTCTGTTGTTATACAACCCAAAACATTGGATACTTGGAATATGTGTGCTGCCATCTGGCAGCAGCAATACGCATTAATTTCAATTATGTCTAGCCAAGTTTGAAACTGTATACGTACTGTAATTAGTAACTAAAATTAAACGTCTGGAATTATCTAGCGATCAGCGACCACGTATTACTTAAATTTTGTTCAGTGTAAACCAGATGTGAAAGAAATACTGCTAATAAAATATGGAAATTGGCGGTGACACTTTTAAGCAAAAAATAAGGACTATTCCTTAAGGTGGTGATATGTCGGAATTCGTATTGTACTTAGAAAAACAGAACAAAGGAATGTTTATAATCTCACCGTAGCTTGGTATGAAAAAGAGTTTCCATCTACCCAAACGCCAAAATTATCATTTAAAATCGATAAACGGGAAATATAAACTGTTATATTAATATAAACTAGGAAATTAGGCACTTTCGACGAGACCTGATTGAAGTGTTTAAAGCACTAGTAATCTTAATAGTAATGGATCTAGTAATCTTAATGATGATAGCATTGTAACTCATTCTTAGATATTGCACTCAAGGGGACATAAACTCAAATTGTAAAGGATGGCTGTAAGGATAAGATGTGCGAAAATTTACCTTCAGCCAGAGAGCAATTCATTGTTGTAACATTCATTCATCTGGTGTTGGTGGACGTGTGTGATATGAATAAATTAAGGAAGTATTAGACATTTTTAGATAGAATGGAAAATTAGTTGGGCAGTGGAGTTCCCTCTACCCCGCCAATGGTGTATAAGCTAACTACTACCACTACCATCACCACCACTAATAATAATAATATACGACACAATTATATCTTATATAATATAAAAATATATAAAATCTTATTTCTGAAAGAAAATGAGTTCATTGGATGTGATTCATTATCAGAAGCATTTGATACATTATTTAATTGAGAATTATTTCCAGAAATTTGCGAATTGTGTGTGTGTGTGTGTGTGGTGGGAGTGTTAAAGAAGCACTACGTGGGTTTTCATTTGTAGGAAGGGAAGGTAATTCGAAATTGCCGAAGTGTTAATTATATATATATATATTGTTGATTGATATACAGATTATCTGCCATTTCGAAAGCCGCTTTTCAAACTTTTTCTTAAAGATTTTGTAATTTGTTCGGGGAATGAGATTACCTGTACCCCCAGCATTCCCTTGAATTCATCTCTTATATTATAACAGTACTGCACATATGCATGAGAGTAACGCCAGAGATTTCGGGATGGATGCTGAATTACTATCTATCTTGTGACGTCAGAGTAACGATTCTTTTATGGAGAAAGAGCGGATGTGACAAGTAAACTGCCGGAGAGTAGTTGGGTAGTGAAGATATTCTGTTGACATGTTGCTTACGTATGTTACGACTGAGGGCAAACGTAAGCAGGAGAATGACGTTGCTTCTTTAGTCCGGGATCGTTGCTGCTACTTCATCGTTGCGCAAGGTCGAGTGTCGGCGATGGATGGCCTTTCCGTCGCAGTAGTTGTACGCTAAGCAACCTACACTTTCGCGCTGTTGATTGTGGGCACTCCTCCCACGCCCGCAAGTCTTTTCCGCGTGGTGTCACAGTTATCGATGTCAGCTGGAGAGGTTGGTCGTATCTGTGTGTGCTCCTGGAGTGACACGGCTAGAGGGAACCAGTGAGAGCGAGCACGCGCCTAGTGTGTACGTGAGTGGCCTTGTCTTCACTTTCCTCCTATGTCTGCAGACGTTGCCTTGGCGAATCTATACAGGTAAACCAAATTTCTTCCTTACCTTTGCTGTCCACAGTAGGCAGCAGGTCGATACTAAGGATTTTGTGTGGTTTCGTTGGAACACCAGCTTTTTAAAATTTTTTTTTTTTATGTGAAAATAGACCATATGCGAGGCTTAATTATTTCTTATTTAATCTGTGAAGAGTTGTATTCTATTTTTTTAGATTTCGCTGGTGAATGAATGTACATTTGTTCTTTCTCCAAAATTCAGTAATAACTATATGCATGTGCTGTGGATAAGAGTAAGGATTATGGATTGCTTTTCATAGGAGCAGCAGTGCGTAGCACATGCTTCTTGTTTAGACTGGGGGATCGAGCCCGTGAGCCACCAAATACAGAGGATGCGGAAAGGTCAGGGAATGACCACCGCATATCCCCGGAGCAATATGGCCTTAGTTGCTAATGCTCCTAAAAACCAAATAACAACAAGCTTTTCATAATTTTTGTTACATTTATCCAACAGTTGTGTTTCAGGCTGATGTTGTAAACACTGCCATCTAGTGAATAAAAATGTAACAGTGCAAACATAAGTCGTTGATGTCTAATAAAAACGAATTCAAGTGGAACAATATTGATTGCACGTACGCATTTTGATATTTTCGTGTTTAATATGACTTTTATAAGAGAGCAGTTCTTCCTTCCATAGAGCAAAAAGCGGAAATTATTTTAACTATTTTCATTTGGTCTCTTTTCGAGTTTTCAGGTGCCCTACTTAGAAAAACCGGTGAGCTATCAGTTGCACATATTCAGCGATTCCAGTTTAGCGCATTATCACGAATTACAGAATAGATAGCTTCCTGGCTAGTATTCATAAAAATACCAATAACACGAAAAACGTTTGGCACAGAAAAAAAAAAAATCATTGGAAGGGACAGATTACAGTAAGAAATACAATCTAAATTATGGAACTAAATTGAAACTTTATTCAGAACAATTATCTAAAATTATTATAATTTAAATTTGAAGCAAAGCTTTATAATTTTTTTTTATATGTGAACATTGATATACAAACAATTTAAAGGTATATTAAAAAGAAAGCTACTTCGTACTGATTAAATGCAGAAAATTATATTCATCTGTTCATAGAAATTGATATTAGCATTAGAAAGCAAGCTTATACAGCATCAGCCAAAAAAATAAAAATATGATTTCACACGTGTTCACTCTAAAAATTTTCGTCATTTTTCCTTGAATTAAATTAAGTTATCAGCTTCCACAACGACAGATGGAAGTTTGTTCCAGCAATCAACTACCCACTGGCTAAAGGCAAATTTCTGCACATTCTACAACTTTCTTTCCTCAACTTGAATTTATGCCCCCTTGGGTTCTTAATCTGAGAAGAGGAAGAATCCCATCAGCATTGACCCTGCTCAATCCATTCAAAAAGGCCTTATACACCTCAATCAGACCACCTCGCAGGTGCCTAGGTTCCAGATGCTGCAATTTGCAGAAGGTAAGCCTTTCTTGGTGAGAACCCCATTGTTCCTCTCACCAATCTTGTTGCCCTTCTCTGTACTCATTCTAGCAGCTCTACATCCTTCCTAAAATAAGGCCTCCAGGCCTGTATGCAGTACTCAAGGTGTGGCCTGACCATTGCCTTATATAAGGGGATAATCGCTTTCTTATCCATGCTAGCAAAATTTCTGTATATCATTGACAAGACCTGACGAGCTGCTCTGGCAACTTGTCTGCACTGCTCAGGAAACTTCATATCTGCCTACACAACCACACCTAAGTATCTTTCATTCTCCACCACCCTGAGTGTAGTACTACACAGCTGGTACATTTCTCTTGGATTACTTCTATCCACATGCAGTACTTTGCATTTGTCAATGTTGAACTTCAGTTGGCACCTCTTAGCCCAATTTGCCCAACTTTTCTAGATCCTCTTGCAGTAACTTACTGTCATTAACAACCCTGCCAACCTTTGTATCATCTGCAATATTTGGATATTAAGCCTGATGTATCTTCATCAATATCACTGATAAATATACAAAACAATTGACCCAACAGTGAATTCCTGGCGACTTCACTAGTAACATTAGTGTCCAGGAAGAGCAGAGTGCATTGATTACTACTGTCTTCTGCTCAATCATTCTTTTATCCATTGTAGCAACTTGCCCTTAATGCCATACTGCTCCAATTTGTACAGTAGTCTTCATGCGCAACAGTATCAAAAGCTTTCCTGAAATCCAAGTATATGATATCAAAATTGTTTTTTGCATCCAGTTCCTTTTTTTTTTTTTTTTTGTAGTTGTTGGCGCATCGGCTTCTGTGGCCATAAAGCACCTCCCAAGGTTTTTGCAGTACTTTGATCCAAGCCTGAGGCGGGATTCGAACCCGCGAACTTTAGGTTGCTAGGCAGGTACTTTACCCACCTGGCTAGCCTGGTCGGCCCAGTTCCTTTGTGACCACATAGTATCCAATCAAATTGGTCAGACAAAACTTCCCTTTAACAAACCTATGCTGTGTCCGAGCTATAACTGAACTCTTGTCTAGTTGATCCCGCAGTGCTTCTTTAACCAGTGCCTCCATTAATTTCCCTGGAACAAAAGTTAAACTAACAGGTCTGTAATTAATTGTGTCACCCCTTGATCCTCCTTTGTGAATTGGGATCACATTTGCACATCTCCAGTCCATGGGTACCTCCCCCCATGAGTCCAGGGAAGCTCTCATAATTAGGGTAAGGGTTTGCTTACTTCCTTTGCTGCCTCCTTTAATATAACTGAATAGATCCCATCCACCCCAGATACCTTTCTTTATCTTCAACAATTTCTTCTCCACTTTGCTCTCAGTTATTACAAAATCATTTAGCTCCTTGCCGTAGTTTGATAAAGTTCTGGCATTCCTCTCCCTGAATATCTCCTCATGTGTGAATACAGATGTGAAATACTCATTGTTTGTCAGCTACTTGAGCAGGATCATCAGCAGGTGAGTCGTCCATATCAAGTGAACCAATCTGATTCATCCCCTTCCTTCTAGAGTTTACAAAGAACTCTTTACTGTTTTTCTTTGCATCTTTTGCCAAGGATTTCTTGTAATCTGTCTTCGCCTGTCTAACCCCCTTTGTGATTTAACTACAGACCAGCTTATATCTAACTTAGACTTCTGTGTCACTTGTTAGTTTATATGCTTCCCATGCATTTTTATTCTCTGCCATGAGTCTCATTAGTTCAATTGTCATCCATTTAAGCCCAAACCGTGAACAATTTTTCTTAGTTGGAACAAAATACCTGGTAGCTTTCAAGATTACTTCTTTAGCATTAGCAAAGGCACATGATGCAAGAAAGGAAGCTTATCAGCCAAAAAAAAATCCTTATTTCACGCATCCACTCGCTCCAAATGTTTGTCAAGTTCTGCCTTGAATCTATTTAAGCTATCAACTTCTACGACGACAGATGGAAGCTTGTTCCAGCAATGAACCACCCGCTGGCTAAAGGCAAACTTCCGCACATCTGTCCTACAACTGTCTTTCCTCAATTCGAATATATGCCCTCTCAGGCGATTATTCTGAGCGAGAGGAAGAATCCCATCCGCATTGAGCATGCTCAAACCATTCAAAGCTTTATACACCTCAATCAAATAACCTTGCAGGTGTCTAGTCTCCAGACACTGTAATTTTGCAAAACTTAAGCCTTTCTTCGTAAGAGCAACCCTTTGTTCCATTCACTAATCTTGTTGCCCTTCTCTGTACTCGTCCCAACAGCTCTACATCCTTCTTAAAATGAGGCCTCCAGACCTGTACTCAAGGTTGGCTTGACCATTGCCTTGTACAAAGGGATAATCACCTCCTTATCCCTGTTAGAAAAATTCCTGTATATCATTGACAAGACACCATGAACTACTCTTGCAGACCGTCTGCACTGCTCAGAAAACTTCATACCTGCCTGCACAATTACCCCCAGGTCCTTTTCATTCTCTACCACTGTTGGTGTGGTACCACAGAGTTGATACGTTACCCTGGATTACTGCTTCCCATATGTAGTACTTTATATTTGTCAATGTTAAACTTCATTTGCCATCTCTCAGCCCATCTGCTCAACTTTTCTAGATCCTGTTGCAGCAGTGTACTATCATTAGTGTCATTAACAACCCTGTAAACTTTCATATTGTCTGCAAACTTGGATATTAAGCCTGATATACCATCAATATCATTTATAAATACAGAAAACAACAATGGACCCAACACTGAACGCTGAGGGACTCCACTAATAACATTAGTCCACGAAGAGCAGTGTCCATTGATTACCACTCTGTCTTCTCCCACTCAACCATCCTTTTATCCATAGCAGCAATTTGCCTCCAATGCCACGCTGCTCCAATTTGTGAACAGTATCAAAGGCTTTTCTAAGATCCAAATATATGATATCAAAGTTATTCTTTGCATCCAGTTCCTTTGTGACTACATCATGGTATCCAATCAAATTAATCAGACAAGACTTCCCCTTAACAAACCCATGCAGTGTCCCAGCTATAACTGACGTCTTGTCTAGATGACCCTGCAATGCTTCTGTAACCAGTGCTCCATTAATTTCCCTGGAACAGAAGTTAAACTGACGGGTTTGTAATTACCTGTGTCTCCCTTTGATCCCCCCTTTGTTGATTGGGATCACATTTGCACCTCTCCAGTCAATGGAAGACTACGTTAGTCATAATTAGCTCCCTGATTCCAGGGAAGCTTTCATAATTATGACTAACGGTGTGCTTACTTCCTTTGCCGCTGCCTCTAATATAACTGGATAGATTCCATCCACCCCAGCTGCCTTTCTTGTGTTTATCTTCAACAATTTCTCCTCCACTTTACTCTCAGTTATTAGAAGATTATCTAGCTTGCAGCCAGAATTGAATACACCTCTGGCATTGCCCTCCCTGAATAATTCCTCATGTGTGAATGTCGATGCAATATATTCATTTAGTTTGTTAGTTACCTGAGCAGGATCATCAACAGTTAAACCATTGATATCTTGTGGACCAATCTGATTCATCCCCTTCCTACTAGAGTTTACATAAGTAAAGAACGCTTTGCTGTTTTTCTTTGCATCCTTTGCCAAAGATTTCTCGTAATCTGCTTTCATCTGCCTAACCTCCTTTGTAACTTGGTCACAGACCAGCTTATGTCTATCATAGGCTTCTGTGTCACATGTTAATTTATATGTATCCCATGCATGTTTCTTCTCTGTCACATGTCTGTTTAGTTCATCTGACATCCATTTAGGCTTAAATCTTGAACAGTATTTCTTTGTTGGTATGAAAAGCCTAGTAGCTTCCAAGATTAATTCTTTGAATGCTTCCCATTTTGAATTTGCTCTTGGTAACATCATCAGTTGGTTCCACCGTATAGAATTTAAATACTGTCTCAGACCACCATAGTCACCTTTACGACAGCAAAATCCCTTCCCTTTAACTTTGATGGTAGTTATGTCTTTGAGTAAATCCCACTTCAGCACACTCTGATCACTGCCACCTAGTGGTTCCTTTATCTGCAGATTCTTGATGCATGAAGAATCACTACTGATAATCAGATCAAGAGTATTACTCCCTCTAGTTGCCTCCCGAACATGCTACTGTAGAAAACAATCATCCAATAAATTCACAAAAGCCTTGCTAGTGTGTGTGTGTGTGTGTGTGTGTGTGTGTGTGTGTGTCCAACCCACAAATTCCACTCAATATCCATGAAATTAAAATCCCCCATTATAAGACATTGTAATTTACTGGCCCACTCTATTTCTCTGCACAATTGATCATTATACTCATCAGATTCATTAGGCCTATAACACACACACCCACTCTCGTTTTTCCTTTCCCAGTGCTTATGTCACATCAAACAGACTCAACATTGCATTGTCCATCCACATCAATTGGATGCACTTCCTCAGATTTTGTTTCTTAACTAACAGCATAACTCCCCCTCCTTTCCTGTCCTGTCTATCCTTTCTGTACCCATTGTACTCCCCATATTTCAGTTCTGCACTGCTTATGTCTATGTGACAAAATGTCTCTGATATCCCAACAATATCTTCCTTTGATGTCTTGACTAGCTCTTCAAGCTCATCGAATTTATTAACTATACTCCTAGCATTGGTGTACATGCAAGTATACATGCACTTGTTTCTACTCTTAGTTACCCTAACACAGCCCATGTATTTACTTGTTCCACTGACTCCCAGTAGTCCTGGAAATTTGCATTGCCTTGCTTTCCAGGCTGCTGCTATCAATTGCATTTCAATAGAACTAGTGCGAGAATCACTTTTACCTCTGCCAGCAGCAACTGTTAATCTATTAGTCCATGTATCCCCCCCAAGTTAGCAATTTTCCAACCCACCTAACTCTGCCTCGATAGCATCAGCAAATATTTTTGGCCCATTTCTATTTAAGTGTATCCCATCCCTGTAGAAGCAGTCTCTCCTGTTAAAAATAAATGCTTCCCAATTAGAATTTGCTGTTGGTAACATCATCAGCTGGTCTCACTGTATAGAATTGAAAAACTGTCTGAAATCACTGTAGTCACCATTATGAAAAAGCAAAAACCCTTCCCTTTATTGCTAATGGTAGTTACATCTTTGATTCAATCCAACATGAGCACACTGCTACCTAGTGGTTCCTTTATCTGCAGATTCTTAATGTGTGATGAATCGTTGCTAATAATCACATAAAGAGTATTACTCCTCTGGTTGCCTCTTGAACATGATGCTGTAGAAAACAATCATCCATTAAATCCTTGCATACAAAAGCCTTGCTTGTGTGCGAGTGACCAAACACCAAGTTCCAGTCAGTATATGGGCAGTTAAAATCCCTCATTATTAAGACAGTGATGTACTGGCACACTCACCTTCTCTGTAGAGTTGTTCATTAGAGTCATTAGGCCTATAGCATGCTTCTACTCTCAATTTTGCTTTCCAAGTGCTTATGTCACACCAACATTGCACTGTCCGCCCATGATGTGTAGAGTTGCTAGAACGAGTGCAAAGAAGAGCAACAAGACTGGTGAGGGGAACAAAGGGGTGCCCTTACCAAGAAAGGCTTAAGCTCTGAAAATTGCAGTGCTTGGAGAGTAGGCACCTGTGAGGTGATCTGATTGAGGTGTATAAGGCCTTGAATGGGTTGAGCAAGCTGAATGCTGATGGGATTCTTCTTCTTGCTCAGATTAAGAATCCGAGGGGGCATAGATTCAAATTGAGGAAAGACAGTTGTAGAATAGATAAGCGTAAATTTGCCTTTAGCCAGCAGGTAGTTGATTGGTGGAACAGACTTCAGTCTTTTGTTATGGAAGTTGATAGCCTAAATAAATTTAAGGCTGAGCTGGACCAGCATTTAGAACGAGTGGATGTGTAAAATGGATGGTTTTTTTTTTTTTTTTTTGCTGATGCTGCATAAGCTTGCTTTCCTGCATCGTATGCCTCTACTAATGGTAATGTCAACTGGATACACTTCCTTAGAATTTGTGTTTCTTAACTAAGAGCATAACCCCTCCTCCCATCCTATCCTGTCTGTCCTTTTTGTACACATTGTATTCTGCAATCATTATATGTGTGACACCATGCCTCTCATATCCCAACACTATCTGCCTTTGATGTTTTGACCAGCACTTCAAATTCAACAAATTTATTTACTAAACTCTTTGCATTAGTGTATGTGCAAGTATACACACACCAACTCTTACCCTTAGTCACCCTAACACAGCTCATGTATTTTTTTTCCATGATGACTCCCAGCACTTTGTTTTGCAGGCTGCTGCTAATTCCAATAGAAGACCAAGAATCACTTTCACCTCTGCCAGCAGTTACTGTTAATCTATTTGTCTGTGTGTCCCCCCCCACGCTAGCAGTTTTCTGACCCATCTAACACTGCCTCGATAGCATCAGCAAATATTCTTGCACCCTTTCTATTTAAGTGTATCCCATCCCTGCAGAAGCAGTCTCTCCTGTTAATAAGCACTGACCATTCTGAGAAAAAAATTCTACTCCATGAGCCGGCACCTCCGTAGCCAGGTGGGCAGGAGTGGCAGTGCATAGCACACGCTTCTTGATTAGACCGGGGTTCGAGCCCGTGACCACCAAATACGGAGGATGTGGAAAAGTCAGGAAATGACCACCGCATATCCTCGGAGCAATATGGCCTTAGTTGCTAATGCTCCTAAAAATCAAATAACAACAACAACAACTCCATGAGCCTTACACAATCTCTCCAGGGCAGAATTAATTGACAAGGCTCTCATCAGATACTCCCTCCTATCATGTCTGGGCAGAATTGCAGACACTTTCAAATTCAACCCTAACTCGCAACTTTTTTTCAACATTTACCCGTAGGAATGACATTAAGTGTAGGTGATCTGTAGATCTCCTACACTTAATGTCATTTGTGCCAATGTATACAACAGTATTAACTTTTGTACTCTTAAAAGAT
Organism: Mastigoproctus giganteus; assembly: GCF_048544385.1. Taxonomy (NCBI): domain Eukaryota; kingdom Metazoa; phylum Arthropoda; class Arachnida; order Uropygi; family Thelyphonidae; genus Mastigoproctus; species Mastigoproctus giganteus. The sequence continues at coordinate 86,019,076 of NC_143582.1, read as the reverse complement.
GATATCTGCTCTACAATGTTAACTTTTGTCTGTGGCAGACATAACCTGGTCCTATTCCACCTATCCTTTTTTGCACAATATATTTCTCATTTCCCTGACAATAACTAGCTCCTGTGGGACCAGTGTCTTCTGCCCTGAAGATTGCTGCTGTGTTGCCTGATGCACAAGAGTGAGCTCGGCGCCTCCGTAGCCAGGTGGGAAGGAGCAGCAGCGCGCAGCACACGCTTCTTGATTAGACCGGGGTTCGAGCCCGTCACCACCAAATACGGAGGATGCGGAAAAGGTCAGGGACTGACCACCGCATATCCCGGAGCAATATGGCCTTAGTTGCTAATGCTCCTAAAAACCAAACAACAACAACAACAAGAGTGAGTTCTGGTGTTGAGTTTGGCAGCCGAGAGCTTGATGCATCCGCCATTTTAATTTCTTTGAGGGCATCTACCCTATACCTCAAATTCTCATAGACTCCCATCAGAATGCTGACTTCGTGCCTAATTTCTTCACACTCTCTGCACCTCTCACACACAAAGACATCCTCCTTGGCTAGATCATGTCTTGATCCAGAAAGGTCCGCAAACATTTCACATTCTAAAAAAAATGTGTAATTTCACATTACACATTTTTTTTTTAGACTGTAATGAGTTGGAGAATTGCCCCCTTCAGTTCTCCCCTGAGCCATAGCACTTCCGCTACTTTGTGCGCATTGCTTTGCTGCTCTAGTCTGGGTCACGATTTCCATTTAAATACATTTAATTAACAATGAAAATTAATAAGATTTTATAAATTTAATTGATAATTGACAATACTATACTAAGCTAACAGATTTCTAATACAATGCAACTTATTTCTCTATCAGATATACGTTATTCTATTCTGTATCGATCTAATATACTGGTGGCAAGTTTCAAACAATGCAAGATTCTACGGATACTAAATAGCAACTTAAAAATCTCTATTTAAATTCAAATTAAACTAAGTAGCATGACTAGGAGTATAAAGCTACTTCTAGAAAATAAATTGATATGATGATTAAGTCAATAAAACGGCTAAATATTTATAAAAAACTTAGCATTTGCCAGAGCTGCAAAATCTTTTCCAACACATGGATAGATGTTTTGTATTACAGAACTGCACAGCAGACTAATGAAGCTATGCTTCACCTGATTTGGATTTGTATCATATCAACAAACATAAAACTAGTTTGGATATAATTTTCATCAGGGGGTACATCACTCCTGATATCAGGGGTGATGATCCTCTGATTTGGGGTTCCCAGAACAGAATAGGCAAGTGCAAACTTTTCTGGTTCAAAAGGATTTAGTTTTTTTTTTTGGATTCCATTGTCGAGGAAATGGTTAACATTTATTTGTAATAAGGATAGCTATACTAAAACCAGAGTATGTCTCCCAGGAGCAACAGCTAAATATGTCACCAACAGATGATCAGTAAGGGAAGGGGAATAAAGAAAGCATTATTATTTGTGTGAGGATTAATGATATTAAGTACACATGAACTGATTATTTGCTGGATAAATATAGGATGATGCTGAAAAAATATTGCCAGTTAGGTCAAAATGTGGATGTGTTTGCGGAAGCACTATATGCTGAAAGTCTTTTGGATTAACTTTAAATTTGAGGGTTTGTGCAAGGTTTTTGGGAGAAAATTTTTATCAGCATGGTACACACTTGTAAGTAGAAGGAATTTATTTTGCAGAGATATTGATCATTATCATTGAGGATACCACAAGAGTTCAGAGGAACTGCTGGTTATGGAGAGGCAAGAGTTATATAGATACACCTTTATATATTGATGTGGGTTAAAATAATTCTTGCACTACTGTTGATATCGGGATTTTCTTCCCACTGTAATTTGCTTTTACAGTCCCCCCCCCCAACTTTATACAGGATCCCACCCACTCAAAATTATTACAGCCACATTGTAATTCATTTAAATTGCTAATTAATAAACTTAAGGAACAAAAATAAGGCTAAAAAATAACTTTCATTTCTAAATAAATTTTCTGTTTATACTCCAGGATGGCTACATAGAATCAGAAGATTTTAAAAGATTGAGAACACACGAACATCGCTGTATTTGTCAGTCGTATGGGCCAGAATCATGGTTAACGTAATCATGTGTGCTACTATACTCCCACATTTGATCACTCGACTACTGTCTCCGCTATTGACCGGAAAATAATCATATCTGTAAAATAATATTAAAATTCTAAGTAATGAAAGGTAGCTGCCAATGTGAAGGGGAAGTAAATCTAGTGAAATCGACTTTTTTTTTTTTTTTTTTTTTGTGCTACTTGTTTTTCATTTCAAAAGAAATATGACTTATTTCTTTCTAGATTCCGTATGTTACTCGACATTATCACATTGTTCAGATTTCAGTCAGTTCTGCGTATAGCTATACAGTACTCTGAAATCATCCTCATTCTTTTATATTGAGATAAGTCAAAAGTAGCCTCACATGTTTGCATAGAAGAAACATACTAGAAAAAAATTTGTGCAAACCCTTAGTTGCTGTGGAAGTAACAGTTACAACATTTTGATATAGCCTCAGAAATAATTTGTCACATGTCCCAGTGATAATCAACCACTTGCTGGACTCTTTTTGCACTGGAGTACGTCACCGTTTCTGTTTACATTTGAGGTGCTGTAGGTTGGTGCTTCAGAAATGAATAACGTGAAAATGTTAGCATTAATTTTTATCTTTTTATCACTGTCAGTACATGTCTGTAGGGAACACATTTGCAAACTGAAGTTGCGAAGCTACCTTTGACTTGCTCCATATATGCAGTAAAGAATGGTGCCTTCGCAGCTAGGTGGGCAGGAGCAGCAGTGCATAGCACAGGCTTCTTGATTAGACCAGGGTTTGAGCACATGACCACCAAATACGGAGGATGCGGAAAGGTCAGGGAATGACCACCGCATATCCCTGGAGCAATATGGCCTTAGTTGCTAATGCTCCTAAAAACCAAATAACAAACAAACAGCAATAAAGCATACATTGGTTTTAAAAATTTTTTTTTTTTCTTTTTTAAAGAAAGAGGGATCAGGTAATGTAAAAATGAAAGATTGGAATGAGTTGGAGGGAGGGTTTTGAGATTTATTAACAATTTTTGATATTAATTAAGAAATACCTGAGATCCAGAACTGAGTAGGCCACTAAAATCTAACATCCTTGATTCCTAGTGATGCCAGTTTATCGGAGCTTATGCGTTGTAGGTATTCAGATAAACATACTTTAATATGCTTAACTGCAATTCTAATGAATGAAGCATAATATATGTATTCAAATGTTAAAAATAAAGAAAACATTTACAGTACTTAACATTTATTTGTATATTCAACATTGATAAGATATAAACTGTTTGTTAAAAGTAGAAATTAACAAAATCTATGTCCACAGATTTTGTTAATTTCTGGACCAGAATGTTAAAAAAATAAGGATGATATTTATGTTAATATATAATACAAGAATAAGGCCTCCATAGCTTTGTTCTGCATGGTGTGAGTTGTTGGAAGCAAAGGTATAATATGAGAGTGGGAGAAGTCTACAGACTAAAAGATTGTGACAATTATGATGAGAACCTCTACTTGGAACTGTAATGGGGAAGCGTGGGTGAATGTTCTATGGGCGATCCCAATTTTCCCCAGTTTCTTGGGGCCATTGGGAGGGAAATTTACCATGCGGACCAAAATTTTTAAATTATCTAGAACAGCGTTTCCCAAACTGGGGTCCATAGACCAGTTCCAGGGATCCGTGAAATTTTGGACCCTCTGGAACAGGTCAAATTATTCCTTCTGTGTATAGCAAAATGATGATAAATAAAATTATTATTATATATTTATGTAAAAATAAGAATAAAGTTGTTTTAAAAATAAAACTTTGAATTTTCTTTTCAGAAAACCCTGTGGGTGGGGGCAAATTTTTATTTTTTTTATTTTTGAAAGGGTCCAAAGATCTCAGTAGTTTGGGAACCACTGATCTAGATGATTGTTTGTATTAGCATGTCAGGGAATGCCAGGGGTAAGAAAATTCTAAACCTTATCATCATTCATGAACCAGATGACAGCATATGGCTGTCATCTGGTTCATGAATGATGGTATGGCTCATCTGGTATGGGGACCATTAGCAGGGAGTGATAACAGTTCTGAGTTGGATGATGAGGAGAGAGGTAGCAGTTGTTAAAAGCAAAGGAACGGGTTTTAAATTCATGAAGGGAGATTATGATAGCCTAAGATGCTACATGTTCTCTATTAATAAGGGAGACGATAGTGCACACACAGCACAAATACATTATAATTTATGGCATGCCTTTAACGCTGTAGTCACAGAAGCCACGAGTATATATATATATAATCTTAACAAAACATAGCATGAGGATGACGAGATGGATGAGCTAGCTAGTTCAATAGACAGAAAAAGATCACATGGGAAATATAGAGTGATGAAAAGTACTGAAGCCTATAACATCTACAAGATGATCTGTAATAGTCCTACAGAAAAGGTTATGGTGGCAAACAAAATTATGATAAATCACTAGCTAAGAATAGCGAGTACAAAGGAGTTTTTGCAGTATACTCTATATTACTGTGCAATGGGTGTCGGGAAAGTCTTAGTTGAACAGGTGCTTAACATAAATATTTACAGACCAACGACCTTTTACTGTGCAGTTGAACTGGGAAGCAATAAATTAGTGATGTAATTTCAGAAGGTTCTTTATTGGAAAAATTTTCGAGGTTATTGGTGAGTTAGGCTCCTGGAGTTGGTGTCATCCAGTAATTTTTGGGGAGGCAGCAAGAGTGTATTGAACCATTAAGATTAATTATGAGAGCGTCACTGGATTCATAACATATCTCCTTGGTTTGTTTGTAGAAGTTCAGTATATCACCAATACATAAAGGCAGTTCTAAGAGTGAAGTGGATAACAACAACCGGTCAGGCTGAATTCTGTGGTAGGGGAAATCGTGGATAAATTGTTCGAGTGCAGTGCAGGATCATTAAATAGAAATGGAATTTTGAAGGATACACAGCATAGTTTATAAAGTAAAATGTATGCTTAACCAACCTGACTAACTATTTTGATAGTCACTCAGTGACTGTGTGTCATCCAATTTGCAGATGATACAAAGTTAGCAGGGTGGCTGATGACAGTAATCAGGGTATATTACTGCAAGACCTAAAAAAAATTAGGTAGATGGGTTAAGACATGGTAATTGCAGTTTAACATTGACAAATATAAGGACTGCACATGGGTAGCAGTAATCCGAAATTAACATTCCAGCTGTGTGGTACTAAACTCTGTTAGGGTAACTAAGAGTAAGAACAAGGAAAGTGAAAAAGATCTGAGGGTAATTAAATAAATAAATTTTCTGTTTATACTCCGGGACGACCAAACGGTCAGAGGAGTTCACAAGATAGACAGAATGGAAGAAACAGCACTGTATTCAGCAGTCATGGGCTTGAACCCCTGTCACTCAAGGCACGTGTACTTATGCACTCTTGTGCATGACCACTCGGCTACTTCGGCCTTTTAAATGTGTAATTTAAAAGTAATTGTGTAGTTTTTTAGTAAAATGTGTAGTTTTTTTTAATTGTGTAATTAGTATGAAGTTCTCTAAGTAGTTCAGGCAGGTTTCCAGAACAGCTCATGGGGTCAATGATATACAGGTAGCAGGAATAAGGAGGTGATTATCACATTGTATTAAGCAATGGTTGGGCCATATCTTGAGTCCTCATTTTAGGAAGGATGATCTGCTGGAACGGGTGCAGAGAATGAAAATGAGATTGGTGATGGGGGGGTGCTCTTACCAAGAAAATCTTCAGTTCTGCAAATTATGGCACCTGTGAGGTGATCTGCTTGAGGTATTTAAGACTTTGAATGGATTGAGTAAGCTCAGTGCTGATGGAATTCTTCTTGGAATGGTGGTTGCAGAATAATTGTGTGGAAGTTTGCCTTTATCCAGTGGGTAGTTAATTGTTGGAACAGGCTTCTATCTGGTGTTGTAAAAGTGAGTAGTTGGAATAAATCCAAGGAAGGACTAGACAAACTATTATAGAGGCAGAACAGTTGAAATGGCAAGTGCTCCCCACTTTGGCTGATGTTGTATACGCTTGCTTTTTTGCATTGTTTGTCACTATTAATATTGAGTGAGTGGAGCAATGTGATTCAACCATTTTCTTCTAGTGTTAACATATGCATAGAATTCCTTGCTACTTTTGCCTCTGTATCCTTTAACAATTTATAATCATTACATGTTTTTTTATTATTATTATTTTTTATTTGCTACTAAGCTCATTACTTCATCTAACATTCATTTTAGTCTAAACCTTGAACAATATCTTTTAATTAGTATAAAATACTTTGTGCCCTCTAAGATTACCTCCTTAAACTCTTTCCATTTGGCATTAACATTTCTTAATGTCAGTTGGACTCATGAAGATTTTAAACAAAAAAAAAAAAAAAAAAAAAAAATGTAGTGTATTACAATGACCTATGTGAAAACACAATCCCTTCCATTTACCCTTGACTATAATATCTATGTGTGTCATTAAATCACATAAGAGGCTTGAATCAGTAATACCTGTATTATTTCTGATTCTAAGGTCTGAGAAACTTTGAATATGGTCTCCTCATTTTTCCTGAAATTTTTTTTTTAATTATTATTTATTTTTATTTTTTCCTTTTCAAACAGTAAATGTCTACTATGCTTTTATTGAATTTGATTTTATTTGTTTTAATATTGAACATTATTTACTTTTGTTGTGTAATACTCTGTTTTGAATCCTAATATGTAAATATTAATTATAGGGGGGAAAAAACACATGGCAGCAAATGTGTGGGTATCCTTACTCTACTGCTCAGTTTTTTTTGGTGGGGGGAGAGGTAATAAAAATGGCAAGAAATAGTTTTAAACAGGAAACAAGAGAAGGAAACTGATATTTTGTGGAAGTCCATAGCAGTTGATGTTTTCGATGTACATTGTGCCCTAAAGAATTTGTTTCACTCAAAAACTTTCAATTAAAAAATAATCATCATTCAGTAATAGTCCTATAAATAATTCCATAGGAGTACAATTATATTAGAAACATTTTATTAAGTACATAAACTATAAATATGTAGTAGTGCAAAAAGAAATCTCATAATGTAGTTGTACTATATAGTAACTTAAAATAGTGTAGTAAGTACTGCAGCCAAAGAATCTGGGTATAGTTTATAATATACTCATATAGTATGAACATATGGTTTATACTATACTTGTCATGTTATGTTATATTATACTTATCTCATAGTCTTATGCAGTATTCTTAAATTTAGAATTGTGCCTCAGACTAGAGTAGTGAAGAAAAAGGCTAAAAACAGCAGGAATGCTTTGACTCTGGAAAGAACTGCTGATAGTAGTTCTTATGATTCAGGGTTTTGTAATGTCTTCTGCTTGTTGTCTCTGCAAAAAATTTCTATTAGCTAGACATGAAACAGCCAAAAGGGCTGCCTTTGTTAGCATTTTTTGTAAAGAGCATGAGGAGGTTCAACATAAATTCAGAATTCTGATGGGCTTATATATGAGGACTTGAAGAACAGGATTGATGCCCTGGAAGGAGTAAAAAACAGGGACCCATCAAACAGTCACCTGCTCAGCCCAATCTTTGAGTTCATGCCTAAGTAACAAACAATAGAGAGACATTTTCTATTGCAGAAATCTCTGTTCCCACGTGTAGCAGCACTCATCAGCGACTATCATCAGAGAATCGGGAAATATATTGTGTAAAAAGAATAGGTGGAATAGAACAGCTATGTCTGCCAGAGACTAAGGTTGATGATGTTGTAGAGCAGTGCCATCATCTTTTATGTGCACAAAAGCTGATATTGTTATATATGTTGGTACTACTCTTAATATTATTACTATGAGGAATTGCCTCTTGATTTTTAAGGAGTCCTCATGTGCTGTATTGTAATAACTAGATCTTATGTATAGCTTAGCTTAATGTTCAGCACTCACCTCAATGAGGTGAGTGCTGAACATTAAGCTAAGCTATACATAAGATCTATGAGGAATTGCATAACAAGGACAGTGCAGTGCTAAGAAAAAGTCTCAAGTTAGTAATAAATTGAAAGTGTCTGCACTTCTGCCCTGACATGAAAATAGGAGGGACTTCATGATGAGAGCCTTGTCAATCAATTCAGTCTAGAGAGGCTGAAATAAAGCCTTGATGCTATCCCCCCCCACCAAACTAAGGCATCCCTCACTGGTCTGGGTCATATGCATTGCTCTACTCCTAGACATAGCATAATCTTAGTTGAAAAAAAAATATTGAATTATTCCTACAGCACCAAATTGAATACTGAACTACAAACATATGTTATGTGATATGTTAGTACAGTAATAATTCTTGTCTGCTATAGCAGTATATGTATTATGTAATATTTATGAAACTAGAATATTAATTATATTCCCCTAGAATCTCCCAATAGAAAATATTCAAGAATTGTATTTATCCACCAGATCTGTTTACAAACTTCCCATTACAGTAATAGAAAGTGATTCTTGCACTGCTTCTATTGCAATGAGCAGCAGCCTAGAGAGCAAGCTGCTAGGGACTTCAAGAGCTGCTGGGAGTCATTATGGAACAAGTAAATACCTGGACTGTGTTAGGGTAACTAAGAATAAGAACAAGTGCATTTCAAAATGTAAGAGCGATGAAACCCAATTCTTCCTACTTTAAGTAATATTTTTTAAATATAAGGTAGTTTATCATACCTTTTTTGTAGGAAATTTCTTCACCCGACACTCACATCAAATTGATCCGGTTAATATATAATATAAAAGATCTAAGTTTGTAACACGATAATATCCATATTAAAAGATTGCTAATTTTTACTGTTTTTATAAAACTAAATTTGTCTTCAATTCCCAATGTCTACTTACTGCTACCAAGGAAGAGCAAAGTGCAGCCGATGTACATCAATCTACCCCAAACTAAACCCATCAGCAATGATAGACTAGAAACAGAAGATAATTGCAAACTATATTAAAATATTTTAGACTAGACCTCTTTATACATGACCAGGTTATTCCGGTTATGAACCATGCTCACAAGAAGCAAAGTGACAAATTTAACAATATCCACTTTCTTATAATTTAAATTAGTGCACCATGACAAGATTATTTTTGTTAACCAATGTGAATCGCGCTATTCACACATGCGCGTAAAGGTCCGCAAGTCCGAAATGGTGTATGGTCTCCGCACATTTATAGAATTAGTTTAATTTCATTTGAAGTGTTTTGGCTATTAAGAGTTTTATTTGTTCATTCAGTGTATTAATTACTTTAGCCTCATTAAAAAGAAAAACATGGTTCTCCTAGATAGCGTGAAAGGAAAGTTCAGATGCACCTGTCCTTTTCGCCCTCACAGATGCCTGGTGTTGTTGTAAATGCATTGAAAGATAATTTTGGATAGAACCGATGTAAAAGGAGTTGGATTTTACACAAGCAACATTATGCACTATTGGTTCGCCCCATGTTAGAGACTGAGGTTGGTTTCCTCACCTCAATATTGTCTGGAGTTTACTTATCGGCTGCGCAACTATTTTGAATTCAGTATTTTTGAAAATATTAATAAACTGTTTATACCATTGTTGTAAAGTTCTAAAGTTCCTTATCTAAGACAATGATATGAACATTTTATTTTCAAAAATACAGAATTCAAAATAGTTATATCAATCCTTCTCAGTCTTGTCTTATATCTCGTAAAAAGGATTATTCTGATCCTATGCTTATCTTTGGTGACACTGGTTTTTAGGCAAAATATCTCTTTTGGGAATTACCCTGACTTCTAATATCTCTTGGCACAAGCACATTACAAATATTGCTTCCTCTGCATCTAAAAAACTTGGTTTTCTTTTTCGCTCTTGGCATTACTTTTCTTCCAAACAGCTGTTCACTCCGTACAAATCGCATATCTGCCCCACCATGGAATATTGTTCCCACATCTGGGGCGGTGCCCCCAAAACCTCTCTCAGGCTTATAGATTCCATTCAGAAGAGGGCAGTTAGGTTAATTAATGACTCCTCTCTAACAGTCTCTCCACTCGCTGTCTCAGACTTACTGTTTCTGCTGCATGCCTTTTTTACAGATATTTCCATGGGCACTGTTCTTCTGAATTGGCTTCTATAATTCCCGTTCTCTCTTTCAAAACAATCCGAACCCGTGCCGCCACCAGCCAACATATCATTTACTGTCCAACTTCAAACTCACAGAACCAACTGTTCATTTTCCTTGTTTATTCATTCAACTGCCATTTCCGGAACAACCTTCCTTCATGCGTATTTCCTGAAAATTACAGTCTACAGAAGTTCAAGTCTCATGTCAACAAATATCTTCTTTCGTCTTCTCAACCTCCAACCCAATCACGGTACTAAGTACTATAAGTTCTAATTCCTCTAGTGTTGGGGGTTTTCATAAAAAAAATAAATATTGTTAAATTTTTCACTTTGCTTCTTGTGAGCACAGTTCATAAACGAAATAACCTGTCATGTATAAAGAAGTCCAGTCTAAAATATTTTAATATAGTTTGACAATTGTCTTCTGTTTCTGGTCTATCGTTGCTGATGGGTTTAGTTTGGAGTAGATTAACGTACATCCACTTTGCTCTTCCTTGGTAGGACATTGGAAATTGAAGACAAGATTACTTTTATAAAAACCATATAAATTAATCATCTTTTAATATGGATATTATTGTGTTACAAACTTTGATCTTTTATATTATATATTAACCAGATCGATTTGATGCGAGTGTCGGGTGAAGAAATTTCCTACAAAAAGGTATGATAAACTATCTTATATTTGAACAAGTGCATGTATACTTGCATGTACACTAATGCTAGAAGTATAGTAAATAAAATTGATGAATTTCAATTGCTGATCAAGACATCAAAGGCAGATATTGTTGGGATATCAGAGACATGGTGTCACACAGATATAAGCAGTGCAGAATTGGAATTTGGGAAGTACAATGTGCACAAAAAGGATAGACAGTACAGGAAGGGAGGAGGGGTTATGCTGTTAGTTAAGAGATGCATAAAATCTAAGGAAGTGCATCCAGTTGACACGGGTGGACAGTGCAATGTAGAGTCTCTTTTGTGTGATATAAACACTGGGAAAGGGAAAATGACAGTAGGAGTATGTTAAGGGCCTAATGACTCTGATTAGTATAATGAACACTTGTGCAGAGAAATGGGCCAGTAATTGTGATAGGGGATTTTATCTTTCCAGATGTTGACTGGAATTTGTGGGTTGGTCACTCCCATGCTAGCAAGACTTTTGTGGATTTATTGGAGGATTGTTTTCTACAGCAACATGTTCGAGGGGCAACCAGCGGGAGTAATACCCTTGATCTGATTATCAGCAGTGATTATTCATGCATTAAGAATTTGCAGATAAAGGAACCACTAGGTGATAGTAATCACAGTGTACTGATGTGGGATTTACTTAAAGATGTAACTAGCATCAAGGGTAAAGGGAAGTGTTTTTGTTTTCGTAAAGGTAACTACATTGGTCTCAGACATTTTTTAAATTCAATACATAGGGATCAACTGATGATGTTACTAATGGTGAATTCTAAATGGGAAGCCTTCAGTGACATAGAGGCTATTAGGCTTTTCATACTAACCAAAACAAAAACTACTGTTCAAGGTTCAGCCCTAAATGGATGTCGGATGAATTAATGAGTCTCGTGGCAGAGATGAAAAATGCATGGGATGCGTGTAAATTATCAGACAACATAGAAGCTAGTCTGCAATGACATCACAAAGGAAGTTAGGCAGGCGAAGGCATATTACGAGAAATCTTTGGCAAAGGACGCAAAGAAAAACAGCAAAGAGTTCTTTACTTATGTAAACTCTAGAAGGAAGGGGATGAATCAGAATTGGTCCACTTAACATAGATGGTCCTGACTATTGATGATTCTGCTCAAGTAGTTGATAAAATGAATGAGTATTTTGCATCTACATTCACACATGAGGAGTTATTCAAAGAGGGGAACGCTAGAAGTTTATCAAACTCTAACAGGGAGCTAAGTGATTTTGTAATAACTGAGAGCAAAGTGGAGGAGAAATTGTTGAAGTTAAAAAAAAAAAAAAAAAAAGGCAGTGGAATCTGTCCAGTTATAATGAAGGAGGCAGAAGGGAAGTAAGCAAACCCTTAGCCATAATTATTAGATCATTCTTAGAGTCGGGGGAGGTCCCCATTGTCTGGAGGTGAGCAAATTTATCCCCAATTCGCAGAGGGAATTCAAAGGCTGACACAAATTAGCATTAGTAGAGGCATTTGATGCAAGAAAGCAAGCTTATGCAGCATCAGCCGGGAAAAAAAAAACCACTTCCTTCACCCCTCTGTTCGTTCGAAATACCTGTCCAGCTGAGCCTTAAACTTATTTAGGCTATCAACTTCCACAACAAGAGATGGAAGTCTGTTCCACCAACCACCCGCTGGCTAAAGGCAAATTTCCGCACGTCTATCCTACATCTGTCTTTCCTCAATTTGAATTTATGCCCTCTCAGGTGATTATTCTGAGCAAGAGGAAGAATCCCATCAGCATTGAGCATGCTCAAACCATTCAAGGCTTTATACACCTCTATCAGGTCACCTCGCTGGTGCCTAGTCTCCAGACACTGTAATTTGCAAAACTTAAGCCTTTCTTCGTAAGAGCACCCCTTTGTTCCATTCACTAATCTTGTTGCCCTTCTCTGTACTCGTTCCAGCAGCTCTACATCCTTCTTGAAATGAGGCCTCCAGACCGGTATACAGTACTCTAGGTGTGGCCTGACCATTGCCTTATACAAGGGAATAATCACCTCCTTATCCCTGGCACCTCCGTAGCCAGGTGGGAAGGAGCAGCAGTGCATAGCACACGCTTCTTGATTAGACCGGGGTTCGAGCCCGTCACCACCAAATACGGAGGATGCGGAAAGGTCAGGGAATGACCACCGCATATCTCGGAGCAATATGGCCTTAGTTGCTAATGCTCCTAAAAACTAAAATAACAACAACCTCCTTATCCCTGCTGGAAAAATTCCTATATATCATTGACAATACGTCATGAGCTACTCTTGCAGCCCGTCTGCACTGCTCAGAGAAAATCATATCTGCCTGCACAATTACCCCCGAGGTCCCTTTCATTCTCTACCACTGTTAGTGTAGTACCACAGAGTTGATACGTTGCTCTGGGGTTGCTGTTTCCATTATGTAGTACTTTACATTTGTCAATGTTAAACTTCATTTGCCACCTCTCAGCCCATCTGCTCAACCTTTCCAGATCCTGTTGCAGCAGCATAGTGTCAGTAGTGTCCTTGACAACCCTGCCAACCTTCGTATCGTCTTCGTATCAAATAATTATAGACCTGTTAGTTTAACTTCTGTTCTGGGAAAAATAATTGAGTCACTGGTTAAAGAGGTAATTACAAGATCACCTAGACAAGACAGCAGTAATAGCTCAGACACAGCATGAGTTTGTTAAGGCGAAGTCTTGTCTGACCAATTTGATTGGATACTACGATGTAGTCACAAAGGAACTGAATGCAAAAAAATAAATTTGATATCATATACTTGGATTTCAGGAAAGCTTTTGATACTGTTGCACATGGAAGACTGCTGTACAAATTGGAGTGGTATGGCATTAAGGGTAAGTTATTGCAATGGATAAAGGGATGGATGAGTGGGAGACGGCAGAGAGTGGTAATAAATGGAAACTGCTCTACGTGGAATAATGTTATTAGCGGATTCCTCCAGGGTTTGGTGCTGGGCCCATTGTTGTTTTGTGTATTTATCAATGATATTGATGAAGGTATATCAGGCTTAATGTCCTAGTTTGCAGATGATACAAAGGTTGGCAGGGTTGTTAATGACACTAAAGTCAGTATGCTACTGCAACATCTGGTAAAGTTAGGTAGATGAGCTGAGAAGTGGCAACTGAAGTTTAACATTGACAAATGCAAAGCATTGTATATGGGTCGCATTAACCCAAAAGAAACACACCAACTGTGTGAAACTGTACTCAGGGATGTGGAGAATGAAAAAGACCTGGGGGTAATTGTGCAGTCAGATACGAAGTTCTCTGAGTACAGACAGGCTGCCAGAGCAGGTCATGGAGTTTTGTCAATGATATATAGGAATTTTGCTTGCAGAGACATGGAGTTGATTATCCCATTGTATAAGGCAGTGGTCAAACCAAACCGTGAGTACTGCATACAGCTCTGGAAGCCTCATTTTAGGAATAATGTAGAGTTGCTAGAAGGAGTACAGAGAATTGCAACAAGATTGATGAGAGGAACAAAGGGTTGTGCTTAAGTTCTGCAAGTTGCAGCATCTGGAGACTAGGCACTTGCGAGGTAATCTGATTGAGGTGTACAAGACCTTGAATGGTTTGAACAGGCTGAATGCTGATGGTATACTTTCGCTTGGTCAGATTAAGAATCTGAGGAGGCATAGAATCAAATTGAGGAAAGGCGGTTGTAGAATAAATGTGCAGAAGTTTGCCTTTATCCAGCAGGTAGTTGATTGCTGAAACAGACTTCCATCTGTTGTTGTGGAAGTTTATAGCTTAAATAAATTTAAGGCTGAACTAGACAAACATTTGGAGTAACCGGATGAGTGAAATGGAAAGGTATTTTTATTTTTTATTATTTTTGGCTGATGCTGTTATTATAAGCTTGCTTTCTTGCATCGCATGCCCGAACTAATGCTAATTTTTCAATGGCATCAGCTAATTTTGCTTTCAAATTTCTGAATGTTTAGATAAACACAAAAATAAACAGATCCCTACAAAAAATTATTCTTTACTATAGATTGCAATGTTTAATAAAGCAAAAAACCTCCAAATTATCACAAAAAATACCCTAAATTTAGCAAAACTAATGAACAAACTGTTCTGCCACAGAATAGACTTTCATTTGCAGCAGCCTAGTTTGCAGTGTTTGACTGACATGTGAGTTTTAAAATTTAAATAATTAGTTGGGAGGATCCCTGAGATTGGGAAGAGATTAATTAAGACTTCTAAGACATATCAGTGTTATGTTTAGAAGTTGTAACAAGAGTTTCAAAATGCTTTATTCCTTTGTTTAGTTCAACTTGTGTAGTACTAAAAATTCCTTAAAATTTTTTACATAACTTGTATGGGTGATACTTTTTTAAATACTCTGTAAGTGTGAATGACCCAATATTGAGATGTGAAAGTAATCAAGTGATACTTGGGCTTCATAATTCAAAGTAAAATTAAATTCTTTTTTTGCAGTTACTAAATTGCAAGATATATATTAATCATCATAGTTATAAATAATGTTAATTTGTATAGGTATTTTTTATTCCTTAGGAAATTGTAAGCATGGTATTGCTAAGTGAAACACTATATTCCAGTAATTTTTAAAGTAATACGAGTTATATGTTTGTACCAACAATTTTATTTCATCATTTTTAATGATTTTGCAAGTGAATCGTTATAATTCCTTCAATCTTTCATCAGTTAAGCACTCATTTTTTTGGAATCTTCAGTCATTCTCATCGTTGCCATTTTTCCAATCCCTATACTCACCTCTCACAATCATCACAAATGCACTGACATCTACAAGGCCAACGAGAAATTAATTTGTGTTTTTTGCCCTGATTTTTAGCTATTCCTGTTTCAGTGACTCGACCATGACGATGGGCTGGCAACAAACAGCGCCTGCTGGGCCCCCTCCTCATGGCCCTCCACCCCAAGGAACTCCACAGCAGCTGTCCGTAGTTACTACCGTCTGGGGAGTCACCACCACCACTCAGAGTGGTCCTCTTGCTCACAGTTCCTTTGGAGGAAATACCCACACCACCATGGCACAAATGCCCTATTCTCAGACCCAGCAAGCTTATCCAGCTGCTTCAGGAAGTGTTCCTCCCAAGACGTATCCCCCACAGGGGATGACAACAAGGCAACCAGCACCAGGTTATAATGGGTGAGAGAAGTTTGACTTATTCACTAAATGTATAAGTATTTGACATGGATACTTCTTCTCTTCAGCAGTTAAAAAGATGATTGCAATTTCTGCTAAATTGGAATCTTCATTTATAACTCCAGTGAAAATATGCATTGAGGATCTGAAGTCAACCTGTTACAAAACATTAAGCAAACTAGCCGGTTTGGCATTTAAACAAGTTAAACTATATAAATTAGCGCTATCCGGCATTCATTTATTCCTGTCCACATTCCAAGGACATCACTATTTAAATATTTAATATAAAAACAAAGCCTCAAACTATCATCTTTATGAGCACTGTTTGGACATTTATTAAAATGAAATCTGATTAATTTTGAGAAAACATGGATATAACTGTCAGATAAGAGTTCAAATCAGGAACTTTGCTGCATAGGAAGTTGCGGTAGTATTGACAGGGAATGCTGGAATCTACTGTATCCAGTTGCTAGCTCTCTCTTAAGGGTGGCAAAATAAATACAGTATTGTTGGGACACTTTTCATGGGAAGGGGACATGCAGTAAAATGAATACTGTGTTATTTGGATCTTTTCATGTTGTGGAAGAGTCCCAGTAATACTGTATTGAAACAGCCCTATAGGAAGCAGATTTTATTAAATCTCTCTCTCTCTCTCTCTCTCTCTCTCACACACACACACACACACACACACACACACACACACACACACACACACACACACACACACACACACACACACACACACATAATGATAATTTTACAGGCAGCAGTCATATTTTTGTTTATATGTGCTATGAAGTATTTTTTGGGATCTTCATTTATATATGTTGTTGTTTCATATCTCTCCAAAGTTGACATTACATTAGAAGGAATTTATTAATATTGTACTCACTGCATTTCTCCAGGAATTCATGTTTTTGGAAATGTGGACAGGACTGTGAATGTTTTCTATAAGAACTATCCATAACTAATTCATAAGTGTTGAAAGAAAACATTTCTGACCTTTTTCTATTCATCTTATTTGGAATATTTAATGCACATTTAAAATCTATTCATATTGTTTTAACAGAGCACAGACTTTTCATAACTGAATAGATGCCCACAGTTATAAGCATTAAATCGTCATATGAAATTCTCAGTATAAATAAATTCTGTTAAAATCAGAAGAGACCAAGAGGTCATGGATTTGCTCCTGAAGCAGTAGCACTAAAACTCATGTGCAAAGGTAGCTGGGTATGTGGGGCTGAAATAAATAGAAACAGGAGATGGAACTAAAGTAGTGATTGTGAGATAGTTGATTTTGAGGAATAAATTAATAGAGAATATGATTATATTTCTGTTTAAGGGAAGAAAAGATAAATATAATACCTTGAGGATGAAAGAAAGAGAGGGCATAAGGGCAGTACTTGCTAATGGATTTTCAAGGAACAGAGAAGTTTAATAATTTCCTCTAATGGAAGTGCAATATAAATAAGGTTCTTGTTGAATTCTCAGCATTGTTTAGTATGGATTTTAGATTTGGGCAGCAGCTTAACCCACTAGCTAGTGCATACTTAAAAGTCACACAACTGGCACATCTGAATCCTCTATGATACCATGAAAATGTCAGTAAATAATTTAAAATTGAGCACTTCTTAATGGTTTCGTTATCTTAACAATATAGTGGATATAAGAAGAAATAATATAATTTTTAGTTATTATTTTTTTTATTTATTTTATTATAAATTAACATTAAACCAGGATTATAAATTATCTCAGCAGCTAGAGATATTTTTATGAGTATTTAAATGCACACAGGGATAGCCTGTAGAATTTATTTTTAAACGTTTTTTAAAATGAAAGTTTAAGAATAAAAGCTTACATAAATGCATCTTACATAAATGCATCTTCAATCTGAGAGTCAGATTTGCTTCTGTCATTTTCTTGCACTTAATTGAATTTCTGCAATCAACCCATGATAATATGAATCAGATCAACAAATCAGTAGCCCATTAGTGACTGCTGTATTTGGAGTACGAAGCTGTGGTAGCTGGCTGAACATTAGCAATAAAAGAAATGGCAAGAAGACTTAGAAAAATTAAAATAAGAATTCCACTTACCTGATGAGCTGTTCAGAATATGAAGTCCACTGACAACATTAAAACAACAGTTGACTAAACATATTGCCCAAAAACTTATCTGAATTACCTTATCCACCTGAAAATTATAATCCAATCAGCATGCTTCGAACTGAAACAATGACATGTAAGATATGAAACCAAAAATAAAAATTAATATTAGACATCTATGTCCCTCTAGAAGTAGTTTTTCTGACCAGTGATATTCATTTTATTATAAATTTGGCATTCTCAATAAATGCATAAGCCTGTTGTTACATGAACCAGCACATAGGTGTATGCAGAATGTCAGATACTCAGATCTGTTTTTTTTTTTTTTAAATGCTTCACAAATTGCAACAAAACCATTGGTGAGAAAAAGCAAAAAATATACCGAAGGAATATTAAAATTCATATTTTCTGATAAGTCATTTTCACTTTTTTTTTTTTTTTTTTTTTTTTGGCAAATGCCATATTCTATCCCAGCCTTTGCTGTGTTAATAGTCTAATATCGTATTTCTTATATTGAAATTTCTGGATTGTGAATGAATTTAAAAGTGTCTTCCAATCCTTTCATAAGGTAGTGGCAGCATTACTTCAGTTTATTTTTTTCAAAAATTGAATAAGTTCTAACTTCTTTTTTTCTGGAATAAGTATGTAATTTTTGTCAGTAGTCATAGACTCAGTGGTATGGACCATGTAGTTTGATCACAGAAATGAAGTTGTCAGTGAAAGTTCTTTCCATATGTTTTAAAAAAAAAATGCAATATTTGCCTTCTTTGGCATTTTTTTTTTAAAATTTACAGTTTAGGCTTCTATATATTTTTTTGTAAATTAGTGATGACTTTAGCATTTATCAGTTTCCACTGAATAGTTCTGATGGAGACTGATAAAGAAATGATGGTTACAAATTAAACATTTGCTCACTAACTCCGAATTATCCACAACAAATTTTGTCTTATAAACATGGGTATCTATTTTATTTACTTATGGAAAGTCTGTGTATTTTAAACTGCTTTAATGACTTAACTAGATAAATAAGTATTTTCATTAATATTGGAACTTAATGCTAAAGTGTAATAAAATATATCAAAATAGTTATTCATTTATATAATCTTAAGTTTCAGGTGCTTTGAAGGAAAAGTGCAGAATGTAAATAACTTTGATGGCTGTACCAAAATTAATGCTGCCAGGTTTTTTTTTTTTTTTTCATGTGTGCGTAATGTTGCACACAAAATGTAATAGTGTAATAGTGTTCCAATATTCTGGAAGTTTTGACAGTGTTGACTAGATGGGAGGACTGTAGTAGTCTGTGAAAATGGAGAGTGACATTGATATGTGTATGAAACAGCAGTGTGTTATTAAGTTCCTTAGTGCAGAAAACATTGTGCCCATTGAAATTCAGCAATATTTGAAGAATGTTTATGGGAAACGAGTCAGCGTGAGCATAGTTAGGCACACTAAATTAATGTGTTACTGCTCGTAGTAGTGGTTTGAAAGACATGCCAAGTTTAGGCTGTCCTTGTACTGCAGTGATGGCAGAGAGTGGATAAACTGATTCATGAAGACTGAAGCATTATGATGGGATATGTATACAAGGGAGTGGGAAATAAGCTTTAATGAATTGAAGAATTTCTGGACAATTTGGGGTACAGGAAATGGTTTGCCACTTGTATTCTACAAATGCTAACACCAGATCACAAAGAGCAGAGAATGCAGGCATGTGCTGATGATCTGGAACTATATGAGACTATGGCTGAAAATTTTATTGGTAGTGTTCACAGAAGATTAGACTTGCGTGCACCACTGTGAACTGAAGTGAAAGTGACAGTCTGTGGAGTGGCAAAATAAGGATTTACCAATAAAAAAAGAAAGTTGAGGCTCAGCCATCCACTGGCAATATTGCGTGTGTTTTTTTTTTTTTTTTTTTTTTTTGTGATCAGAAGAGTCATCTTGTGGATTTCCTGGAATGGGTAGACATTATCGATTCTTCTTGCTATGTGGAGACACTGAAGAAGCTGAAGACATGAATTGCAAGAATGAGTTCAGAGAAGAAAGGCAATTTTCTCCCCAGAGCCCATTGCAAAATTTGTATAGATTGTTCTGTCATATTCTCCATACATTTCCAGTCATGCACCATTAGAATTTCACTTGTTTGGTCTTAGAGGGAAGAGGAACACTTTGCCAATGACAGTGATGTCATTGTGGGTACCAAAAAGCAGTTCTTGGAAATTGGTAACAAGTTTTATGAGAGGACATGCAGGCTCTGTTTCAGCAGTGGATAAAATGTATACAGAGTGGTGGTGAATATGTAGAAAATTAAATTTTGGTACTTGCAGACTTGAACTACTTAGCATATAGTTTATACTGGCATATCTGCAGTGGTATCCATGAACAAAAAAAAATAAGCATTAGTTTGTCTGTTATTACACTTAATGTATTGCTTTCTTTTTATTGTATATATAATCATCTAAGGAAGTTAATTTCAGCCATTTTGGGCTTGTTTATCCTTTGAGCCAACCAGTCAAACCATAACTCCTCCACCCTCTCCCCCCCCCAAAAAAAAACCCAGAAAAACATGAAAAAATAACAAAATTATACATATTCTCATCATCTGCACAACAATTTCTATCTGTTGGTTAATTAATAAAAATGTAGCATTCATGCAAACAACAATTGATAATTAAATAAACGTTCTGATAATAAAATTATTAATGGGAAAACATATAATAATAAAACAAAATATGAAAGCTTGAAATTATAACAAAATTATATGTATTAATTATATGATAACAAAATTATATCAGCTGCTGAAATATTTCATTCCATTAACGAAAATGTAGCATTCACTCAAACAACAAAGTTCACTAAGTGTTTTGTTTATACTTGAACACAACCATATAGATTACAGGAGCTTGTGATTTTGACAAGGATAGTAACATTAACTGTATATTTAGCAATCATATGGGCTTGAACCATGGTAAATTCAAATTCATGTGCTGCTCTGCTGCACTCCTGTGTTACTTTTGCATCATTATTTTAAATGACTCTTTTAAAATATTAAAACATATGAAAGTGATATGTTGGATATGAAATTATGAGTGTGGTGGTTAATGCTTCTCCTTGAGCAACTTTTGAGATGTGAGGTGTTGTCCCAGCTTCTGCATATTACAGGTTATCAAATGAAATATAACATTTCTTGATATTTAACGTCCTTATTGCCATTATGGAAAATGGCAGTAAAGGACTTCGTGAATTCTTAAGATTTGGATATTTACCTCCAGACCTTGTATCAAAAGAATGCTAATCAGAATCCCGAAAGTGTGCTTTTATTATACTGTCTTCTTGCAGGCAATTAAATCTGCTCTTTCTGTAACTTTCCTGCCTTGCTCCATCCCTCCCTCCCTTAATGTGGGCCCTTGTATGTGGTTAAAGTTACTAATGCTATTGGTCCTCGAGATTAGCATTGCTTGGATCTGATACTTACAGTTAAGGTTTCAAACCTGGATGCTTTTCTGGTCATTGTAATCCATGAAAATTTGGAAAGGGGGATTCAGTTTGGCCCATGTGCTTCAGCATGGGTCAAAGTGTATTCTTTGACAAGAGTTCCATGATTGCCTAGTAGGTTGATTCAACAAGACCAGAGATCCTGTGATGACTAGTAAGGTTGCCTGCAAGGGTAAGTTGTGCTGATGCTATACTCTTACTCTGTCGGAGAGGATTCAGACTGCTTGGTGTAGATATGGTGTCAAACATTCATATCCAAGTACACTTATTGTTTATTGTGTAGCAGGCAATACTTTAGCTTCTGTGTTAGGTGGGAGAGGCGAAGCACCAGAGTAAAATAAATGCGTATGAATCCTGATAATATAAAATCTGAGACTCCCTCTGAGAAAATTTAGGACATGAAACAGGTTAATTTTAGATCTAGAACAGAAGCAATAACTTCTCCAGTACCTAGATTACTGATTGTGTATTCAACCACCAAAGCTTTTTCATTCTGGAGGGTTTAGAGCAGGGGCTGGTAAATGATCAGTTACAAAGCATATTTTGGTCAATTGTGAAGCACAAAAATAAAAGTTTAATTTAATTTTGTAGAGAACATCGATGCCAGAAATCTCATGAATTACTCTCATGATATATTTTTTAAGTTTACTTTAAATTTTTATGCATTTGCCTAATGTGTTTATTTTTATAATAATAAAAAAAAAAAAATTATATTTCTACAACCACTGTATTTTATTTTAGATGGAGGTTCTAAAAAAATTAGGTCAATCCCAAAACCATGTTTATTTTTAAAGTGGTACCTATAGTGGAAAAAGTTACAGTTTCTGGTTTAGAGGGATTTTCAGTCTTTTAACCTGGAAATCAGAATGGTTGAGATGTTGCCTAGAGATCCCTTAATTGAGATAGAAACAATTTAGTTAATGAAAGCAGCGCATCACATTTCAGGCACGTTAGCAAATAGTAATAATTCATGATTTTTAACAAAAAAAAAAAGCAATAACTTTTATTTGCAAACTGAGAAAATTTTGTTTCTGTGCATCTGCCACATTGCTGTTCATTCCTCCAAACAGCACATGGCAACAAACATTATATCAAGTGCTTCAGCTACAGTATTGGACTTGATGCATTATGGTGTGTGTTGTCCATGTACCATAAATGAAAACAAACAATTCAGCTACAATGTACTGTATAAGGATAACTTATATGGTATGTATGACTCTCACTGGATGAATTTCTATTGGTCTGATTTTTAATAAAATTTGGGAAGGCTAAATAAATCATTCCAAGCAAGCTAAATATAAAATTTTATGAAAACCTATCCATTGAGAGTTCAGTTATGTGTGATGGACAAAGAAATAGTTATTGTTGGATCTCTTGGTCCAATTTTAATAAAATTTTGGAGGGCCCAAGAAACCTTTCCAAAAGGAAAATACAAATATAAAATTTCATGAAATTCCATCCATTGGAAGTCGAGTTATTACATGAGGATAGATAGAGAAAAAAAAAAACAAATTTTCATATTTCTTATTGGTCTGATTTTAATGAAATTTGGAATGGCTTGACAAATCTTTTGACAAGGCCCAAATATAAAATTTCATGAAAATCTGACCATGAGAGTCAAATTATTACATGTGGGCAAACAGGATGAAGACAGATTCATTATGCATATGTGCCATCATCCCTAAAAATGAGACCATTGGAGCAGCTCCTCCAAACAGTATTCCTATTGTGAGAATATCCATTACAGTAATAACAGCATATGAAATGCTAAATTCATCACAAAGTGTAATTTCAGAATGAGATCTCATCAGCATTTTTGAGAAGCAGATATACTGTAAATAATTCTCAAGGAGAGATACCAAGAAGAAGAGTATTTGGTTTTATAGATGAGTATCTGGTTCCAAGAAGAATTCTCATTCATTCAAGTTGCCTGCATCTCCTAAATTCATAATGGCCAGGTACTTATGTTGCATATTATGATCTCATATATCAAACTGTTTATATTATTTTAATTACCAGAAATGTGGACATTTATACATGGCCCATTGTGATGCTCTGGTATGTGCTTGACATGGCACTGCAGACCATGAGAGCAAGGAATGATCAGCTACAAAACTAACTAATATTAATTGTCAAGGAGAACATCCTCCTGCCTGCTCTCAAGTATACCAGAAGTGGGAAAAAGAAATACAGCCAAATATTTTGTATCAAGAGTAAGAAAACTGGTAAAAGAAATAAATAGAAACAAACTTAATTTTTATCAGAAGGTTACAGGGAAGTGTGCTGTTGGAACACAAACTAAAATCAGTTCTCAAAAACTTCTTGAAACTTGCAAAAATTCCAGTCAACTGCATTCCCGTTATCAGGACTTCTTACTTTTCCACCTTTAACAAAATGTTAGCAAATCAGACCAATAGAAATCCATATAGTGAGAGTCATACATATCACATAAGTTATCCTTATACAGTATGTTGTAGCTGAATTGTTTGTTTGTTTTCATTTTTTGTGGTGCATGGGTAACAATACCATAATGCACCAAGTTCAATCAAATGTTGGCATTAGTTATAGTCCAATGACTTCTAGTTACTGTGTCTTACCAATGTAATGTTAAAAATGGCAAGAGCTTCTTTTTAATATTCAAAACCAAATGTTGAAGAAAATAAAAAAAGAAATAAATAAACAAAGTGTCAAGGTGAAGAAGAGACACCATAAGACTCTCTAAACTTAGTACATGTAGCCAACACCCATTCAACACCCTCCTCCTCTACCTTTGGAAATACACAGGTAGGTCTAGCCAATAATGGCTAAATTCTTTCAGTGGAATTTCCAAGACTCCATTATTTATAATATTGACTAAGGCCCTCCTTAAATATGACCCAATTTGCTTAAAAGGGACATATGAATACTGTCTCCTTTTAAAAAAAAGAGATTCTTGTGGCTAACCATACCTCTTTTTAAATTACTCCACTTAGTCCCGTCTTAGAAGCAGCTATAATTTGTATCATAATAGTAGGGTTTTGCCATCTGGGAATGACATCCCCCCCATCATTCCACACAAACCTTGAACTCATTAAGTAATTTCCTTCCTCTGCTCTACTGCTAAGGGAACCATGTGGAGTTGGGGCAGACATTGATTGGTGGGCTTAGATTATAACTATAGAGTTTGCTCTTCCTAAATGTGGACTCTGAAACTGTTATCCACATTCCTGCCTGCATGTATTCTGCTATTGATTTTTCTCTGTTCTCCACACCTTAGGTCAAAGAAAATCTTTTGATAGGATCATTTCCCTGTGATATTTACTCTGTGTAATTAGGAGACCATTTCACCAATCAAGGATATGGTGAAGGATCAATTTAGCTGATTGGAATGCCTTCAGATATGTGACAGAGTTTGACACTACTACAATCATTTAAGAATCAATCAGGGATGCAATAAAGTATATCTAGATGGCATTGTTCATGCAGTAGCAATTGAATTCACAAAACATCCACTTAGTGTTTGCTATTTCCAAAATTATGGTTGAAAGCAACAAGGCTTGTGACCTATTCCTATGATATTCTGCCAGGTAATCTTGTAACCTTTTAATGTATACAGGCCAACACACATTGTTTGAATTCAAATCAAAAAGGAATCTTGAATCCTCTTTACCATCACATCTGACACAACATGAAGGGGCAAATCTGTTGCATTGGTCTTTACAGGTGAAAGACCCTTAGTGAGGAGAGGCTGTATGATTGAGGCTGACTAGTATGAAATAACAAGAATATTTGCTGATGCTATCGAGGCAGTGTAAGGTGGGTTGGAAAACTGCTAGCTTGGGGGGGGGGATACAAGGACTAATAGATTAAAAGTAGCCACTGGCAGAAGTGAAAGTGATTCTTCCACTGCTTCTATTGGAATGAGCAGCAGCCTGGAAAACAAGATACAGGGTATTTAAGAGACTGCTGGGAGTCATTGCAAAACAAATAAACACATGGGTTGTGTTAGGGTAGCTAAGAATAGGAACAGGTGCATGTATACTTGCGTATAGGAGTTTGGTAAATAAATTTGATGAATTTGGGGTATTGCTCAAAACATCAAAGGCAGATATTGTTGGGATATCAGAGACGTGGTGTCACACAGAAATAAGAAATGCAGAACTGGAATTTGGAGAGTACAATGTGTACGGAAGGGAGGAGGGGTTATGCTATTAGTTAAGAAACATAAAATCCAAGGAAGTGAAGCCAGTCACCATCGCTGGACAGTGAAGTGTCAAGTCAGTTTGGTGTGACATAAGCACTGGGAGATCAAAATTGAGAGTAGGAGTGTGCTATAGGCCTAATGACTCTGATGAGTATAATAAGAAACTGTACAGGGAAATAGAGTGGGCCAGTAAATCAGAGAGTCTTATATGGGGAATTTTAATTTACCAGATATTGACTGGAATTTGTGGGTTGGTCACTCACACACTAGCAAGGCTTTTGTGGATTTATTGGATGATTGTTTTCTACATCAGCATGTTCGGGAGGCAACTAGTGGGAGTAATACTCTTGATCTGATTATCAATAGTAATTCTTCATGCATTAAGAATCTGCAGATAAAGGAACCACTAGGTGGCAGTGATCACAGTGTGCTGAAGTGGGAATTACTCAAAAGAGGTAACTACCATCAGGGGTAAAGGGAAGGTTTTTTCCTTTTGAAAAGGCGACTATGATGGTCTGAGACAGTATTTAAATGCTGTACAGTGGGACCAACTGATGATGCTACCAACAGCAAATTCAAAATGGGAAGCATTCAAAGAACTTATCATGGAAGCTACTAGGCCTTACATACCAACTAAGAAATATTGTTCAAGGTATAGGCCTAAATGGATGTCAGATGAACTAAGGAGACGTATGGCAGAGAAGAAAAATGCATGGGATACATATAAATTAATGGGTGACACAGAAGCCTATGACAGATATAAGTTGATCTGTAACCAAGTTACAAAGGAGTTTAGGCAGGCGAAGGCTGATTACGAGAAATCTTTGGCAAAGGATGCAAAGAAAAACAGCAAAGAGTTCTTTACTTATGTAAACTCTAAAAGGAAAGGGATGAATCAGATTGGTCAGGTGGAAATTGATGGTTCAACAGTTGAGGATCCTGCTCAGGTGTCTAACAAACTAAACGAGTATTTTGAATCTACATTCAAACATGAGGAGTTATTCAGAAAGGGGAATGCCAGAGGTGATGTAAACTCTGGCAGTGAGCTAGATGATTTTGTAATAACCGAGAGTAAAGTGGAGAAGAAATTGTTGAAGATAAACACAAGAAAGCCACTGGAGTGGATGGGATCTGCCCAGTTATATTAAAGGATGCAGCAAAGGAAGTAAGCAAATCCTTAGCCATAATTATGAGAGCTTCTTTGGACTCAGGGGAGGTACCCATAGACTGGAGATGTGCAAATGTGACCCCAATTCACAAAGGAGGATCAAAGGCTGACACAAGTAATTATAGACCTGTGAATTTAACTTCTGTTCCAGGAAAATTAATGGAGGCACTGGTTAAAGAAGCATTGCAGGATCATCTAGACAAGACTTCAGTTATAGCTCAGACACAGCATGGTTTTGTTAAGGGAAAGTCTTGCCTGACCAATTTAATTGGATACTATGATGCAGTCACAAAAGAACTGGATGCAGGGAATAACTTTGATATTATATATTTGGATCTTAGAAAGGTTTTTGATACTGTTGCACATGGAAGACTGCTGCACAAATTGGAGCAGTTGGCATTGGAGGCAAATTGCTGCTATGGATAAAGGGGTGGTTGAGGGGTTAGAACACAGAGTGCTAATCAATGGACACTGCTCATCGTGGACTAATGTTATTAGTGGTGTCCCTCAGGGTTCAGTGTTGGGTCCACTGTTGTTTTCTGTATTTATAAATGATATTGATGATGGTATATCAAGCTTAATGTCCAAGTTTGCAGACATGAAGGGTGGCAGGGTTGTTAAGGACACTACTGATGCTATGCTGCTGCAACAGGATCTGGAAAGGTTGAGCAGATGGGCCGAGAGGTGGCAAATGAAGTTTAACATTGACAAATGTAAAGTATGACATATGGGAAACAGTAACCGCAGAGCAACGTATCAACTCTGTGGTACTACACTGACAGTGGTACCGAATGTAAGGGACCTGGGGGTAATTGTGCAGGCAGATATGATGTTTTCTGAGCAGTGCAGACGGGCTGCAAGAGTAGCTCATGGTGTCTTGTCAATGATATACAGGAATTTTTCTAGCAGGGATAAGGAGGTGATTATTCCCTTGTATAAGGAAATGGTCAGGCCACACCTTGAGTACTGTATACAGGTCTGGAGGCATTTTAGGAAGGGTGTAGAGCTGCTGGAACGAGTACAGAGAAGGGCAACAAGATTAGTGAATGAAACAAAGTGTTGCTCTTACAAAGAAAGGCTTAAATTTTGCAAATTACAGTGTCTGGAGACTAGGCACCAGCAAGGTGATCTAATAGAGGTGTATAAAGCCTTGAATGGTTTGAGTATGTGCAATGCCGATGGGATTCTTCCTCTTGCTCAGAATAATCACCTGAGAGGGCATAAATTCAAATTGAGGAAAGACAGATGTAGAATAGATGTGCGGAAATTTTCCTTTATCCCATGGGTAATTGGTTGGTGGGAACAGACTTCCATCCCTTGTTGTGGAAGTTGATAGCCTAAATAAATTTAAGGCTCAGCTGGACAGGTATTTCGAACGAACGGAGGGGTCAAATGGGAGTTTTTTTTTTTTTTTTTTTTGGTGATGCTGCATAAGCTTGCTTTCTTGCATCATATGCCTCTGCTAAAGCTAAAATGCTAATAACAATATTTATGGCATGTACCCAGTAATCTTGAATGAGGCAGCAAGATAATGTGCATCTCCCAAGTCTAGTGAAAGGAGAGATTCTTCTGGATTGGAGAAGTGTCATTGTATTGTCAATACATGAAGGCCACTCTAAATATAAAGTTGATACTACAGACTAAAGCAGTTAGCATTAGTAGAGACCTGTGATGCAAGAAAGCAAGCTCAACAGCATCAGCCAAAAAAAAATAAAAGCTTCCAATTTCACCATCTCACCCATCCATTTGCTCCAAAAGTTTGTCCAGTTCTTTGAATTTATTTAATGTCAACTTCCACAATGACAGATGGAGGTTTGTTCCAGCAATCAAGCACCAATAGCTAAAGGCAAATTTCTTCACATCTATTCTACAACTGTCTTTCTTCAATTTGAATTTGTCCTCTCAAGTGTGTAATCTGGGCAAGAGGAAGAATCCCATCAGCATTGAGCTTGCTCAAACCATTGAAGGCTTTAATCAGATCACCTCTGAAGTGCCTAGTTTCCAGACACTGTAATTTGCAAGCCTTTCTTGGTAAGAGCAACTGTTAGTTCTCCTCACCAATCTTGTTGCTCTTCTCTGTACTCATTCCAGCTGCTCTACATTCTTCCTAAAATGAGGCCTCCAGACCTGTAAGCAGCACTCAAGGTATAGCCTGACCATTGACTTATACAAAGGAATAATCACCTCCTTATCCCTTCTAGCAAAATTCCTGTTTATCATTGAAAAGTCCCTATGAGCTCTTCTGGCTGCCTGGCTGCACTGCTCAGAAAACTTCATATCTGACTGCACATTTGTTCCCAGGTCTTTTTCATTCTCCACTACACTGAGTGTTGTACTTCACAGTTGGTACATCACTCTGGGGTTACTGCTACCCATATGCAGTAGAATTAGCATTAGTAAAGGCACATGATGCAAGAAAGCAAGCTTATATAGTATCAACAAAAAAAACCCCATCTAATTTCACCTATCCATTCGAATCTATTTAAGCTATCAAATTCTACAACAACAGATGGAAGTTTGTTCCAGCAATCAGCCACATGCTGGCTAAAGGCAAACTTCCGCACATCTATCCTACAACTGTCTTTCCTCAATTTGAATTTATGGCCTCTCAAGCGATTATTCTGAGCAAGAGGAAGAATGGATTTAGCATTGAGCATGCTCAATGCTAAAACCATTCAAGGCTTTATATACCTCAATCAGATCACCTCGCAGGTGTCTAGTCTCCAGACACTGTAATTTACAAAACTTAAGCCTTTCTTCATTAGAGCAACCCTTTATTCCATTCACTATATTGTTGCCCTTCTCTGCACTCGCTCCAGCAGCTGTACACCCTTCCTAAAATGCTTCCAGACCTGTATACAATACTCAAGTTGAGACCTGACCATTGCCTTATACAAGGAGCTGATCACCTCCTTATCCCTGCTAGAAACGTTCTTGTATATCATTGACAAGACACCATGAGCTACCAGTCAAAATCTTAATACCGGTATTTTTAATTTATGAATCTGGAATACTGGACACTTCTTCTGGATTGGAGAAGTGTCATTGTATTGTCAATACATGAAGGCCACTCTAAATATAAAGTTGATACTACAGACTAAAGCAGTTAGCATTAATACTGGTATTCCAGAAACAAAACGTTTTTCTCAATAAATTTTGATGACAATTAGGTGCAATAAAGTAAGGAAAAAAACAAGTACTGTAATTACTTGAATTCATGTTTTAAATAAACTTTTATTGCAATAATAAATATTCTGAAAAAAATCATTAAAATATAGTTATTTTAAAAACAAAAAAAATACATGTTACTGCAAAGTTCAGTTATGTTTAAGCATCCACACTACCTGTCCGAATAAAGTGAGTTCTTAAACATAAGGAATCAATAGTATGATCTTTGAAAATGGATCTAATTTTGGTACATACAGTATTTGATTAGCAGCAGAAAACACCCTTTCGGATTCTATTCTGGTACTATTGTACTGAGATAATAGTAGATGATCTCAGTCCATATTTTCTAGGCTTTGAACTTTTTTAGCAAAAATAGTTGAAAGTATTTCATTAATTTCCGACTCAAGTTCATCTTTTAAAATCTTATTGGAGTCAGGCAATTTCTTATTTTGGAAAGAATTTGCAGAACACTGAAGTTCTGTTCCATGTTAGTCTTCTATGGTTGAATTATGTTCATCATTTTCTGAAGGAGAAAATGTTTTATTAAGCGAAGTATAATTTTCACTGGCGCCTCATTAGCCAGGTGGGCAGGAGCAGCAGTGCGTAGCACACACTTCTTGATTAGACTGGGGTTTGAGCCCGTGACCACCAAATACGGAGGATGCGGAAAGGACAGGAAATGACCACCGCATATCCCCTGAGCAATATGGCCTTAGTTGCTAATGCTCCTAAAAACCAAATAACAAACAAACAAACAACAATAATTTTCACTATAGTATCTTTACTGAGCTGGGAGAGAGCAAAGAGTGGGGATAAGGAATAAATAAGAGAGAAAAGAGTGCAGTTAAGGAATTCTTCACATATATAAATGCAAAGAACAGGAGGACAAGTCAGGTTGGACCCTTGTGTAATGGACATGGATAGTATTAGATAACATAGCTGAAGTTGCAGATGAACTCAACAGTTACTTTGCATCGATATTTACAAAAAAAAAAAAAAACGTTTGTGTCAATGAGATATTATGGAAGTGAAGTTGAAAAAAATGTAATTAATGATGTTGAAATTTCAAATGATTATTTAATGAGAACTTTCGCACCTACAGGCGAGTAAGGCTCCTGTGGTTGATGGCATATACCCTATAATCCTAAAGGAGGCGGCAAGTGAGTGCATTTAACC
This sequence comes from Mastigoproctus giganteus, assembly GCF_048544385.1. Taxonomy (NCBI): domain Eukaryota; kingdom Metazoa; phylum Arthropoda; class Arachnida; order Uropygi; family Thelyphonidae; genus Mastigoproctus; species Mastigoproctus giganteus. The sequence goes on along the minus strand of NC_143582.1, from coordinate 85,987,786 downwards.
AGTAAGGCTAGTTATGAGAGGATCACTGAACAGGCGAGATTCCGTTGGATTGGTGTAAATTGGAACATTAAGGAGTTCTAGGAGTGTAACGGGAAATTACCGACCGGCCAGTCTAACTTCAGTAGTAGGGAAAATCATGGAGGCAATTGACAGGTCACTTGTGAACTAGATTTAGGGAATAATTTCAACATTGTTTATTTGGATTTCAGCAAAGCATTTGACTCAGTCTCAAATGAGTAGTTACTTTATAAGTTACAGCAGGCTGGAATTATAGGGAAAATCCTTAGATAGATAGCACGATGGCTTGAGGGCACCAGACAGAGGGTTGTGATAAATGGTTAATCCTCAGATTGGGTTAATGTAAGTAGTGGGGCTCTCCAAGGATCAGTGTTGGGACCACTGTTGTTTTTGATTATCTTAAATGACATCTATGGAGATGAGGTCTAAATTTGCAGATGATGTCAAGATCAGTAGAGTAGTGATCTAGATAGACTTCCGGGATGGTCAGAAAAGTGGCAGCTATGCTTTAATTCAGCAAAATACAAGGTCTTACATCTGGGGATCAGCAACCCCAAAATAACTTATACACTTGTTGGAGTTGAACTGAAGTCAGTAGTGGAGGAATGGGACTTGGGAGTTACAATACGGTCAGATATGAAGTTGTCCGAGAATTGTGGACAGGTTGCAGTGTTGCATGGTGTCCTATCGATGATTTATCGAACATTTGCTAGTAGAGATAACGACGTCATAATCACATAAAGGTGATTTTATAACCTTTATGTGATTAAATTATAAACAATTATTTTTTAAAAATTAGTACCGAAAAACCGGTAATTTTTGTATCAATACCAGAAAAAAATGACCGGGATCCTGGTATTGTAAGCCCTAGTCTGCACTTCTCAGACAACTTCATATCTGCCTGCACAATTACCCCCAGGTCCTTTTCATTCTCTAGTCTCTCTTTCATTCTCTCTTTTCATTCTTTCACACAGTTGATACGTTACTCTGGGGTTACTGCTTCCCATATGCAGTACTTTACATTTGTCAATGTTAAATTTGAGTTGCCACTTCTTAGCCCATCTGCTCAACTTTTCTGGATCCTGTTGCGCAAGCCTACTATCATTTACAACCTTGCCAACCTTCATATCCGGTGAAACCTTGGACATTAAGCCTGATATAATATCATTAATAAATACAGAAAACAACAATGGACTCAACACTGAACCCTGAGGAACTCCACTAATAACATTAGTCCACGAAGAGCAGTGTCCATTGATTACCACTCTAGCTTCTCCCACTCAACCATCCCTTTATCCATTGTAGCGATTTGTCTCCAATGATACACTGCTTCAGTCTTCCATGTGCAACAGTATCAAAAGCCTTTCTAAGATCCAAATATATGATATCAAAGTTATTCCCTGCAACCATTTCCTTTGTGACCACTTCATAGTATCCAATTAAATTAGTCATTCAAGATTTCCCCTTAACAAACCTATGCTGTGCCCGAGCTATAACTGAAGTCTTGTCTAGATGATCCTGCAGTGCTTCTTTAACCAGTGCCTCCATTAATTTTCCTGGAACAGAAGTTAAACTCAGAGGTCTATAATTACTTGTGTCAGCCTTTGATCCTCCTTTGCGAATTGTGGTCACATTTGCTCATCTTCAGTCTATGGGTACCTCCCCTGAGTCCAAGGAAGCTCTCGTAATTATGGCTAAGGGTTTGCTTACTTCCTTTGCTGCCTCCTTTAATATAACTGGATAGATCCCATCCATTCCATGTGCCTTTCTTGTGTTTATCTTCAACAATTTCTCCTCCACTTTACTCTCAGTTATTACAAGATTATCTATCTTACTGCCAGAGTTGAATACACTTCTGGCATTCCCCTCACTGAATAACTCCTCATGTGTGAATGTCGATGCAAAATATTCATTTAGTTTGTTAGCTACCTGAGCAGGATCATCAATAGTTGAACCATCGATATCAAGTGGACTAATCTGATTCATCCTCTTCCTTCTAGAGTTTACATAAGTAAAGAACTCTTCGCTGTTTTTCTTTGCATCCTTTGCCAAAGATTTCTCATAATCAGCCTTCGCCTGCCTAACCTCCTTTGTAACTTGGTTACAGATCAACTTATATCTGTCATAGGCTTCTGTGTCACCCATTAACCTATATGTATCCCATGCATTTTTCTTCTCTGTCACATGTCTCATTAGTTCATCTGACAACCATTTAGGCCTAAACATTGAACAATATTTCTTAGTTGGAATGAAAAGCCTAGTAGCTTCCAAGATAAATTCTTTGAATGCTTCCCATTTTGAATTTGCTATTGGTAACATCATAGTTGGTCTCACCATATAGAATTTAAATACTATCTCAGATCTCCGTAGTCCCCTTTACGAAAGAAAAAAAACCCTTCCCTTTACCCTTGATGGTAGTTACCTCTTCGAGTAGATCCCACTTCAGCACACTGTGATCACTGCCACTTAGTGGTTCCTTTATCTGCTGATTCTTAATGCATGAAGAATCACTACTGATAATCAGAGCAACTCCCTCTAGTTGCCTCCCGAACATGCTGCAAAAATACACAAAATCCACAATTAATCCACAAAAGCCTTTCTAATGTGTGTGACCAACCCACAAATTCCAATCATTATCTGGGAAATTAAAATGCTCCATTATAAGACTCTCTGATTTACTGGCCCACTCTATTTCCCAGTACAGTTGTTTATTATACTCATCAGTGTCATTAAGCCTATAACACACTCCTACACTCAATTTTGATTTCCCAGTGCTTATGTCACACCAAACTGACTCTACATTGCATTGTCCATCCATGTCGACTGGCTTCACTTCATTGGATTTTGTGTTTCTTAATTAATAGCATAACCCCTCCTCCCTTCCTATCCTGTCTATCCTTCCTGTGCACATTGTAGTCCCTGAATTCCATTTCTCCATTCCTTAAATCTGTGTGACACGACGTCTCTGATATCCTAACAATATCTGCCTTTGATGTTTTGACCAACACCTGAAATTCATTAAATTTCTTTACCAAACTCCTAGCATTGGTGTACACACAAGTATACATGCATCTGTTCCTATTCTTAGCTACCTTAACACAGCCCATGTGTTTACTTGTATCACAATGACTCCCAGCAGTCTCTGAAATGTTTTCCAGGCTGCTGCTCATTCCAATAGAAGCAGTACAAGAATCACTTTCACCTCTGCCAGCGGCTTTTGTTAATCTATTAGTCTGGTACCCCCACCCCCCCCAAGCTAGCAGTTTTCCGACCCACCAACACTGCGTTGATAGCATCAGCAAATATTCTTGCACCCTTTCTATTGAAGTGTATCCCATCCCTGTAGAAGCAGTCTCTCCTATTAACAAGCATAGACCAGGCTGAGAAAAATTCTACCCCTTGAGCCTTCATAATCTCTCCAGGGCCGAATTGATCGGCAAGGCTCTCGTCATATACTCCTTCTTATCATGTCTGGTCAGAATTGCAGATACTTTAAAATTCAACCCTAACTTATGGCTTTTTTTCAACATTGACCTGTACTTGTGAAGTAAGTCTGCAGATCTCTTACTTTTAAGATCATTAGTGCCATCGTGTACAACAGTATCATCTTTTGTGCCCTTAAAAGATGATACCTGCTCTACAACATCATCAACCTTTGCCCCTGGTAGACATACCTTGGTTCTGTTCCACCTATCGTTTTTGCAAAACATGTTCTATGTTTTCCTGACAATAGGTGCCGACAACTACTAGTTCCTGTGGGACCAGTTCATTCTGCCTTGAGGTTTGCCACTGTGTTGCGTGATGCTGAAATGCAAGCTCTAGCATTGATGTTGGCAGCTGAGAGCTTGAAAGTCTCCTTCAATTTAGATCCTCCAAGGGCATCCGCCATGTCCATCCAGTTCTCATATAGGCCCATAACAGCACTGAGTTCTTATGGGCCTATTTCCTCACACTCCTTACATCATGCACACACAAAGACATTCCGCTTGGCAATATCATGTCTTGTCCCTGATTGCTCTACAAACATCAAACAAGCAGTACATTTTAAAAGGCTGTGATTCAGATGACAACTGCCCCTCTCAGTTCTCTCCTGAGCCACAGCACTCTTATTAGCTTGAGCCTTTTGCTTTGCTGTCTGGTCTGAGTCATGAGTTCGATTCAGTTTAAAATAATATTTCAGTACAAAAGTATAATCCTAAACTTATTTCCCAATGCAGTTATAGCACTGAGTTTCGTTATATGACTTCCTTATCTCCTATCAAGTTATATGTATTAATTAATAATGTTATGTTTGTAAAATCTAAGTCGTTATATGTATTTAGTTAAAAAAAGTACAATTTAATTGACAATGAAGTTTAACAAGATTAATAAATTTTACTGATTAATTGATAATACTATACTGTACTAAGCTAACAGATTTCTAATACCGTGCTACGTGTTTTGCTATCTAGGTTTTACCTTAAACCTTGCACTATCTAGTTCGGGATATAGGTTGTATTGTATAACAATGGCAGCAAGTTACGAACGATAAATCTATGGACACTAGGTATTAATTAACTTTCAAAATCGCGCTATCTAAATTCAAAATAAACCAAGGAGCTTGACTCGGTCTGTAAGCTACTTATAGAAAATAATTTAATATAACAATTATGTCAATAAAACAGCTACATATAAATAAAAACTTAGCATTCACCGGAGTGCAAAAAATACGTACTTTGCATTTGTCGATGTTAAATTTCCGTTGCCACCTCTCAGCTCATCTGTCCAACTTTTCTTGATCCTGTTGCTGTTGCAGTAGCATACTGTCATTAACAACCCTTCCAACTTTTGTATTATCTGCAAATTTGGACATTAAGCCTTATATACGTTCGTCTATATCATTGATAAATTTAGAAAGTTTTGAATATAGAATTAATAAATATAGTCTTTTTGTCTACAGTGGTAGAGAAAATCATGGAGGCAATGATAAAAGTGCAATAATACTGTAGGCTACAGAACACAGTTTTATTAAGGGAAAATCCTGTTGAAGTAATCTGATTAGCTGTTTTAATAGTTACGCATGAGCTGGATGTTGGAAATTATTTTGATATTGTTTATTTGGATTTTACCAAAGAATTTTATGCAATCCCTCATGAGAGCTGACTGTATAAGCTGGAATTATGGTAGTTATGGGTAAAACTCTAAGATGGATCAGAAGATAGTTTCAGGGAAGACAGTAGAGGGCTGTGATTTGCAGTTAATCTCCTAATGGTCTAATGTTAAAAGTGACTTGGACAAGCTTCAAGGATGATCAGAAAACTGGCTGCTATGTTTTAATGCATAGTCTTACACTTGGGGGGAAAGCAACTGTTCCCCAAAAACACCATAATACTTGGTGAGGTTGAATTAAAAAATATAAGAGGAAAGGGATTTTGGAGTTATGATACAGGTGGATGTAAAGTTCTCGAAGCAGTGTAGACAGACAGCGAGGAAGCCTTGGTGTCCTATTGATGATTTATTGAACTTTTGTTAGTAGAAAGAGGGAGATCATTAATTCCATTGTCTAAGGCAATTGCAATAGTGCACTTAGAATGGTGTGTCCATGCTTGTTAACAGGAGCAAATGCTTCTACAGGGATGGTATACACTTAAATAGAATTGGTGCAAGAATATTTCCTGTTGCTATTGAGGCAGTGTTAGGTGGGTCAGAAAACTGCTAGCTTTGGGGGGGGGGGGTTCACAGACTAATAGAATAACAGTAGCAGCAGGCAGAGGGGAAAGTGATTCTTGCACTGCATTCTATTGGAATGTGCAACAGCCTGGAAATCATGTTGCTGTGGATTTCAAGAACTGCTGGGAGTCTTCATGAAACAGGTAAATATATGGGCTATGTTAGGGTAACTAAGATTAAAACAGGTGCATATCTACTTGCATGTATAGGCGCCTCCGTAGCCAGGTGAGAAGGAGCAGCAGTGCATAGCACACGCTTCTTGATTAGACTGGGGTTCGAGCCCGTCACCACCAAATACGGAGGATGCGGAAAGGTCAGGGAATGACCACCGCATATCCCGGAGCAATATGGCCTTAGTTGCTAATGCTCCAAATAACAAACAAACAAACAAACTTGCATGTACACCAATGCTAGGAGTATAGTAAATAAATTTGAAGTGCTGGTCACGATATCAAAGGCAGATATTGTTGGGGTATTAAAGACGTGGTGTTACACAGAGATAAGAAATGTAGAATTGGAATTTGGGGAGTACAATGTGAACAGAAATGATAGACAGAATCGGAAGGGAGGGGTTATGCTGTTAGTTAAGAAACACATCAATTCTAAGGAAGTGCATCCAGTTGATATAGATGGACAGGGCAATGTTGAGCTAGCTTGGGGATTGGATTCACCGTCTAATAGATTAACAGTAGCAACAGGCAGAGGTGAAAGTGATTCTTGCACTGCTTCTATTCGAATGAGTAGCATCCTGGAAAGCTAGATGCTAGGGATTTCAAGAACTGCTGGGAGTCTTCATGAAACAGGTAAATACATGTGTTGTGTTAGGGTAACTAAGAGTAAGAATTGGTGCATGTATACTTGCATGTACACCAGTGCTAGAAGTATAGTAAATAAACTTGATGAATTTGAGGAGCTGCTGAAAACATTAAAGGCTGATATTGTTAGGATATCAGAGATGTGATGTCACACAGAGATAAGGAATGCAGAATTGGAATTTGAGGAGTACATGTGTGCAGAAAGGATAGAAAGGGTGGAGGGGTCATGCTGTTGAGTCTGTTTGGTGAGACATAAGCACTGGGAAAGGAAAAATGAGAGTTGGTGTATGTTATAGGCCTAATGAATCTGATGAGTATAATGGGCAATTGTGCAGAGAAATAGAGTGGGCCAGTAAATCAGAATGTCTTATAATGGGAGATTTTAACTTTCCAGATATTGACTGGAACTTGTGGGTTGGACACTCGCACACTAGCAAGACTCTTGTGGATTTATTGGATGACTGTTTTCTACAGCAACATGTTCGAGAGGCAACAAGAGGGAGTAATACTCTTCATCCTATTATCAGTAGTGATTCTTCATGCATTAAGAATTCGCAGATAAAGGAACCACTGGGTGACTGTGATCACAATGTATTGATGTGGGAATTATTTAAAGATGTAACTACCATCAAGGCTAAAGGGAAAGGCTTTTACTTTCGTAAAGGTGAATACAGGGGTCTCAGATAATTTTTAAATTCTGTACAGTGGGATCAACTGATAATGTTACCAACAGTGAATTCTAAATGGGAAGCCTCAAAGGACTTAATTTTGGTGGCTACTAGGCTTTCCATTCCAACTAAGAAATACTGTTCAAGGTTTAGGCCTAAATGGATGTCAGATGAATTAATGAGGCTAGTGGCAGAGAAGAATAATGTATGTAATATATATAAAGTATGAGGCGATACAGAAGTCTATGGCAGGTAATAACTAGTCTGTAATCAAGTCACAAAGGAGGTTAGGCAGGCAAAGGCAGATTATGAGAAATCTTGGGAAAAGGATGCAAAGAAAAACAGCAAGGAGTGCTTTACTTATGTAAACTCTAGAAGGAAATGGATGAATCAGATTGGACCACTTAACATAGATGGGTTAGCTATTGATGACCATGCTCAGGTAGCTGATAAACTGAATGAGTATTTGCATCTACGTTCACACATGAGGAGTTATTCAATGAGGGAATTGCCAGAAGTTTGTCAAATGCTAGCACGGAGCTAAGTGATTTTGTAATAACTGAGAGCAAAGTGGTGGAGAAATTGTTGAAGTTAAACATAAGGAAGGCACCTGGGGTGGACTGGATCGATCCAGTTATATTAAAGGAGGCAGCGAAGGAAGTAAGCAAACCTTTAGCCATAATTATGAGAGCTTCCTTGAACTCGGGGGAGGTCGATATGGACTGGAGGTGTGAAAATGTATCACCAATTCACAAAGGAGTTTCAAAAGGTGACACAAGTAATTACAGACCTGTTAGTTTAACTTGTGTTCCGGCAAAAATAATGGAATCACTGGTTAAAGAAGCATTACAGAATCATCTAGATAAGACTGCAGTAATAGTTAAGGTACAGCATGGATTTGTCAAAGGGAGGTCTGACCAATTTGATTGTTTACTATGATGTGGTCACAAAGGAACTGAATGCCAAAAATAATTTTGATATCATATACTTGGATTTCAGGAAAGCTTTTGATACTGTTGCACATGAAAGACTGCTGTTCAAATTGGAGAGGTATGGCATCAAGGGTACGCTACTACAATGGATAAAGGGATGGTTGAGTGGGAGACAACAGAGTGTGGTAATCAATGGACACTACTCTTCGTGGACAAATGTTATTAGTGGAGTTCCCCAGGGTTCGGTGTTGGGCCCATTGTTGTTATGTATATTTATCAATGATATTGATGAAGGTATATCAGGTTTAATGTCCAAGTTTGCAGATGATACAAAGATTGGCAGGGTTGTTAACGACAGTAATGACAGTATGCTACTCCAACTAGATCTAGATAAGTTGGGAAAATGGGCTGAGAAGTGGCAACTGGAAAACGTTGACAAATGGAAAGTACTGCATATGGGTAGCAATAACCGAAGAGAAATGTACCAACTGTGTAGTACTGCACTCAGGGAAGTGGAAATTGAAAAAGACCTGGGGGTAATTGTGCAGCAGCCAAATATGAAGTTTTCTGAGCAGTGCAGATGGGCTGCCAGGGCAGGTCACGGAGTTTTGTCAGTGATATATAGGAATTTTGCTAGCAGGGACGGGAGTTGATAATCCCGTTATACAAGGCAATGGTCACACCTAGAGTACTGTGAACAGGTCTGGAGGCCTCATTTTAGGAAGGATGTAGAGTGACTAGAATGAGTACAAAGAAGGGCAGCAAGATTGGTGAAGGGAACAAATGGGTGCTCTTACCAAGAAAGGCTTAAGTTCTGCAAATTGCAGCACCTGGAGAGTAGGCACCTGCGAGGTGATCTGTTTGAGGTGTATAAGGCCTTGAAGGTTGAGCAAGCTGAATGCTGATGGGATTCTTTGTTTTGCTCAGACTAAGAACCTGAGGGGACACAGTTTCCAAATTTAGGAAAGATAGTTGTAGAATAGTGTGGAAATTTGCCTTTAGCCAGCAGGTAGTTGATTGGTGGAACAGGCTTCCATCTTTTATTGTGGAAGTTGATAGCCTAAATAAATTTGAGGCTGATCTGGACAGGCATTTGGAACGAATGGAGGGATGAAATGGGAGGTTTTTTTTTTTTTTTTGGCTGATGCTGCATAAGCTTGCTTTCTTACATTTTATGCTTCTACTAATGCTAATGTGCATTCCTAACCACAGAAAAATGGTACGTGTGTGTCAAAAATCAATGCTTGTCCCTTGACTTGTCAGGTACATACATGTCAAGGGTTGGTGCATTATAGCCCTAGTTGCTGATGTTCCATTAGAACCCAAACAATCAAGCATACTTGTCATTCACATACAAAGTGCATGTCAAGAGCGATGGAAAGACATTGAAACCTTTATATGGAGGTGTGTGGAAATTGTCATGTCTCTCCCATTTCTCAGAAGTAGACCACCTACCCTTCTGCTTCCCCTCTTTCATGGGAAAACAAGACATGTATGCATATGTGTATAAAACATGTGAAAAACAAGTGCATAAACACTAGAGAAAACAAATGTGCATATGAAAATGCAAGAATAAATACGTTCTTAAAATAAATAAATGTATCTCTTAAAATCACTTGTATCCTCTTCCTTGTCTGACCTATCAGTTTCTTCATTCAGTTGCAGCATGTGGTTGAAACTTCTCCTCAGTGGTTACCAGTGAACCTCAGTATAGAACAGTGAGTAGTTAGAATCTAACTTCAAACCCCCCCCCCAGGCGCCTCCAGTGCGTAGCACATGCTTCTTGATTAGACCGGGGTTAGAGCCCGTCACCACCAAATACAGAGGATGCGGAAAGGTCAGAGAATGACCACCGCATATCCCGGAGCAATATGGCCTTAGTTGCTAATGCTCCTAAAAATCAAATAACAATAACACCCCCCCCCCCCCCAAGTGAAATTTTGAAAATTCTGGAGCTTGAGTCACTGGCTCAGATTTGATTACCAATTTTGGAGCACAATATTCTGACTTTCTGCCAGTGTACACAATGGCTTGGATTCAGAATCATATGGGAGTCAGCTGTTCTCCTTTTACACAAAATAATATCCATCCAGATTTCACAAGGAAGTAGTTTATATACAGCAGAGTTGCATGCAATAGAACTAACTCTGAATCAATTAGCAATTACAAAAAGATATATGATATCTAAATTGATCGAGTATATTAGGTTTTATCAATAGTGAGGTTTAATCCTCATCCAGGTCTGTCTAGTTACTTTATTCTCTTTTTGAATTTGAATTTAACATTTGCTTCTGCTGAATCCCGAGCCACATTGGGATCAGGCAAAAATGAACTAACTGATAATACTGCAAATCCACAATCCCCTTGAATGACTGTTGCCTGCCAACAGTTATTCTAGGGGTCTTGCATATACAGACTAAAGATATGCAATATGTATATAAAAAAAAAAAAACTGTTCTCCCATTGGCTAAATTCTTGGCATGTGCAAGCTACAAATACATACTGTAAAGCAGATTTACCCTGTAATTAAGCAATGGCAGTCCAGTCTGCACAGGATCTAAAGAGACTGATAAGTTGTTCACATTTGGCTCCACATAGGTTACAGTCACCTGACACACTATTTTCTGTTGTGGCAGGATGATCCACCTGTGTTTGAGAACTGTAAAACTATTTTAACCATCCATTATATGCTTATGGAAGATCCTGATTTTTTTTTTTTTTTTTTTTTAACCAATGCGTGGTGTTTGTTTTGTGGTTTTTAACAGTCTGCTTGAACTGTTTACAAGTGCCCAGATTTTAGATGATAGAGACAATATATCTGGCACTTTTAACTTTTTACAGTCCATTAATTTATACACATAGTTGAACTTATGTTTTTATATTTTCTGACACACACACATGAGACTACGGAAGGTGTCATCAGTTATTATATCAGAAAGGCTTAAGTTCTGTCAAATTACGGAACCTGGAGACTTTTGTACTTCAGAGGTAATCTGACCGAGGTGTATAAGGCCTTGAATGGTTTGAGCAAGCTCAATGCTGATTAGATTCATCCCCATGCTGAGATTATGCACCTAACGGGGCATAAATTTAAATTGAGGAAAGACAGTTGTAGAATAGATGTGTGAAAATTTGCATTTAGCTATCGGGTGGTTGATTGCTGGAACAAGCTGCCATCTGTCATTGTGGAAGTTGATAGCTTAAATAAATTCAAGGAAGAATCGGACATGCTTTTGGAAGGAATGGATGGGTAAAATAGGAAGGTTTTTTTTTTTTTTTTTGCTGATGATGTTATATAAGCTTGCTTTCTTGCATCATATGCCTCTATTAATTCTAATGCTCTTCTGGATCAGCTGCACAGAGGAGAGTCTTGGAGGCTGTCAATGGAGTGAGGCATTGTCCTGGACTGGTGAATGCTGTGTTCTACCACATCCCACAAATGTTTTGATGAGATTAATATTGGGGAAATTTGGCAGCCAGGGGAACATACAAAATGCTTGGACATGATCCTCGAACCATTCTTGCACAGTGTGGGATGGAGATGTGATGAGATGGAGCATTGTCTTATTAAAAGAGTCCATTGCCATCTGGTAACATGGTCACCATGTAGGGCAAAACTTGATGCGAGAACCCAGTGCTGTCTGTGAAAACATCCCCCGAACCATACTGCCACTGGCCTATTTTCATTCAACTGTTCAGTCTAGTTGCAGCTGTTCACCTGCCTGCCATTGAATATGCACCCGTCCATCAGCATGATGGAGCTGGAACCTCGATTTATCAGAGCAGGCAGAGGTGTCAATGACAGTCAACATTTACACTCCTCTTGTGGTGTTCAATTTGAACACCACAAGAGGAGTGCCCACTGGATGGTGTGCTTGGGAGTGCTTCCATGTGCACCCTGCTTGTGATCTGCTGTTAATTGAGAGATTGTGTGCCATCTGCTGTCCTGGTCAGCACATGCTAACTGCCTTTCACCTCAGTTGTCAAACAGCAGTGGTTTGCCTGTCCTGGCATGTTGGGTGGTTGTATATTCCTCTTTGGACCATTCCTGCCACATCTGCACTGCCATGGCTCTTGAACAGCTGACAGTGCAAATCATTCTTCATTCAAACTTCATTAAGCCCTTCCCTTTCTCCATTGCACATTCTTCATATGTTGAACTGACAGACCCTACAATGCCATCACTATATATGTTGCATCTTTTGGTGATACCACTCCTAGGTGCTGTGAGATGTATCCACTCATAGATACAGGGGTGGTCATAATGTTTTGGCTTGTGTGTGTGTGTATATATATATATATGTGTGTGTGTATATATATATATATATATATATATGTGTGTGTGTGTATATATATATATATATGTGTGTGTGTATATATATATATATATATGTATGTGTATATATATATATATATATATATATATATGTATGTGTATATATATATATATATGTATGTATGTATGTGTGTGTGTGTGTGTGTGTGTGTATATATATATATATTTCTTTTGACATAGTAACCTGTTTATAGATTATAAAACATTTATTGATGTTTTTATTTTGACTTGGCCCATTTTGGCCTTAGTTGTAATGCACCATTGAATGCCAACCATCCTCTTATTGCATTCACCATGCTGGCATCATCTGTAAACAAAATTATCAACTTGACTTGCATCTTCAAATAAATCCTCTCTCTTTCACAACTATTAGGAATTAATAGAACATAATGGCGAATGTGAATTTAAAAGAATACTAGTCCTATATGACTCCCTATATTTAGATTCTACCATTGCTTGTCTAATTCAAGTCCTAATCATCAGATGATTCTCAAACCTGAAATGAAAGCCTTTCCTCAGATCAATTTGAACACCTTCATTCTGAGCTAACTCTGACTTGTTTTCACATTCACATGATATCCTGAGTAGTAGTAGTAGTTAGTAGTTGTATCAGGGTCAGTTCTAGTAACAGTCATGTTTAAGATTTCTTTTCAGTGTATCCCATCATAGCAACCCTGTGTTATCATTCCAGAAGCAGCAGAATGAACCTTCTGTATCTATACTGGATACTCCACAATCCATTCTCTATGTTGCTGTACACTATGGGACTTTCAACCTGTTGGAAAGCAACTGTAGCTCCTGTCTTGTTACTGAATCTTCTCTCTCTCTCTCTCTCTCTCTCTCTCTCTCTCTCTCTCTCTCTCTCTCTCTCTCTCTCTCTCTCTGTGTGTGTCTTCCGCAGTCCTGATTGTAAAAAAAAAAGTTATCTGCTGAAGGAGATGCTCCTGCCTATGCAAAAGTGCTGTTCAACTCAAGGACCAGCATCCCCAAGAAATTGGATATCACTGTCGATTCCATACATAATTGGCGATGCTGTAGCACCCCACCCTTTACTCTCCTAGCTGTCCTATGTAATCTGTCCATCCTCACGCTGAAAAGTTTGCCATCTATCACTAGCACCACAAGCACAACTTAGTAAGCAGTCATCTAGCATTAAATGCACTTCATCACAAGCAAAGCTGCTAAAAACCAAGTACAGTTGAAGCTCTTTATAGCGTCCCTCTTTTTAACGTTCCATCAGATTATGACATCTTATGTGGTTGGTCCTGGCAATTTCTCTTTAACCTGATGCTATATTACATTCAGTTTAATGACCTTGAAAATAAAAGGATTTCTCTATAACCATAAATTTCTACTCTTAATCTGAATTTTTACATTTTTATTGTGATATTCGTGCTTAAAAACGACAGAACTCTTCAAATATATTGAAGTAACTGACGAGCTCACAGCCTGACTGTAGGAAATCATTTGTTAAGATTTCCCATGCTCTTTTCTCACAGTGTGGTAATGAAATGAACATCTTCTTCCTCTTGGATTTCTCCATTGTATCAACAGTTATTCTCAACGTAACTTTTTTTTAATAATTTAATTTTGTTCCTCCACTCTTTTCTGCCCTCCCAGTCTCCATTCTTCAATTTCCTCTTTTCCATAGCCGCCCTCACTCCCTCGATCCATGTGCTTCTAGGTCTTCCTCTCCTCTTCCTTCTAGGGGGGTGTCCATTACATTGCTTTTTTAAATTCTCTTCCCCCATTCTCATGACATTATTTGAGCATCTGTTGCTTTTCTTGTAGATGATAATCTTTTAAAAGCTATGGCTGAATCGTTTGCACATCGAATGAATATTGAAGAATTTAAAATTTCAGATGGATGGTTCTAGAAATTTAAGACCTCTCACGGCCTATCTTTCAAAAAAGTGTGTGGTGAAAGTGCAGCTGTGGACATTGACACCACAAAGGAATGGAAGGAAAATCATGTAAAAAAATGTTTTGCTGACATATGACCACAATGACATCTTCAGTGCTGATGAAACTGGACTCATCAATTATTGGGAAACCCCAGAAGCCTCGATGCTTTAAAGGTTTGAAGACATTGCTGACTATATATCGAACAAACAAATGCATGGATGACATCACAAATCTACGAAGAATGTATCAGAGTCTTAGATCTCAGGATGAATGAAAAAAATAGAAAAAGTTTTCTGTTTGCAGATAACGGCACCCCTCATTGTCAAGTAAATGAATCTACATGCAATCACTGTTGAATACCTACCACCAAATATGACTTCAGTTCTTCAGCCACTTGATCAAGGTGTAATCCAATGTTTTAAGTAAAACTACCAAACAATGCTGTTGAACAAAATTGTACTATGTTTTAAAAGCAAAATTCAATGCGAAGACATCCTGCAGGCAGCATGGGATGAAGTTAATGAAAAAATTATTGCCAACTGCTTCAGACTTGCTGGATTTTACCACCTTGAATGATGCAATATGTGAAGCTTCTATCTCTATTAATTGCAAAGAAAAGTCTGATAATAAGGAAGAAATATTTCAGCATGTGCGTCATCACCTAAACTTACAGGAAACTTAAGCTTCAAAGATTACGCAGAAGTGGATGCAGACATTGAATGTTTCAGGATATACACAAACGAAGAGGAACTCATTGCAGACATAATAGAATCTTCTGAAATTTGTAGTGATGAAGATGAAGAACTTACTGTGGTCGAACAAGAAGTTTCAGCAAGGATTAGAACTTGTATGTAGATTCATCAAGGATTAGAACTTGTATGTAGATTTTTTTTTTTTTTTCCCTAGTGCAGCCTAACTATGAAAGTGAAATATCTACTATCATGCACCTTTATTATTCTCTTTTAAAACATGCTCTACCTTTTAAACAGCCTGTTTTAACAGATTATTTCAAAGTATGAAATAATTCTCTTGTTAGGTCTTGATTTGAAAGTGTCTGCAATTCTGCCCAAACACTATAGGAGGGAGTATGTGATGAGAGCCTTGTCGATCAGTTCTGTCCTGGAGAGATTGTGCAAGGCTCAAGGGGGTAGAATTTTTCCCAGTCTGGTCTGTGCTTATTAACGGGAAAGACTGCTTCTACAGGGATGGGATACACTTAAATAGGTGCAACAATATTGCTGATGCTATTGAGGCTGAGTTAGGTGGGTCGGAAAACTTTGAAATGCAATTAAGCAGCAGCCTGGAAAGCAAAGCAATGGCAATTTCCAGAACTTCTGGTAATCATAGTGGAACAAGTAAATACATGGGCTGTGTTAGGGTAATTAATAGTAGAAACAGGTGCATGTATACTTGTATGTACACTAATGCTAGGAGTATAGTTAATAAATTCGATGAGCCTGAAGAGCTAGTCAAGACATCAAAGGCAGATATAGTTGGGATATCAGGGACATGGTGTTACACAGACATAAGCAGTGCAGAACTGGAATTTGGGGAGTACAATGTATACAGAATAGACAGGACAGGAAGGGAGGAGGGGTTATGATGTTAGTTAAGAAACACATAAAATCTAAGGAAGTGCATCCAATTGATGTGGGTGGACAATGCAATGTTGAGCCTGTTTAGTGTGACATAAGCACTGGGAAAGAAAAAAATGAGAGTAAGTGTATGTTATAGGCCTAATGAATCTGATGAGAATAATGAGCAATTGTTCAGAGAAATAGTGCCAGTAAATTAGAGTGTCTTATAATGGGGGATTTTAATTTCCCAGATATTGATTGGAATTTGTGGTTTGGTCACTCACACACTAGCAAGGCCTTTATGGATTTATTGGATGATTGTTTTCTATTGCAGCATGTTCGGGAGGCAACTAGAGGGAGTAATACTCTTGATCTGATTATCAGTAGTGATTCTTCATGCATCAAGAATCTGCAGATAAAGGAACCACTAGGTGGCAGTGATCTGAAATGGGATTTACTCAAAGAGGTAACTACCATCAAGGGTAAAGGGAAGGGTATTTTCTTTCGTAAAGGTGACAACGGTGGTCTGAGACAGTATTTAAATTCTATACTGCGGAACCAACTGATGATGTTACCAACAGCAAATTCAAAATGGGAAGCATTCAAAGAATTAATCTTGGAAGCTACTAGGCTTTTCATGCCAAACAAAGAAATATTGTTCAAGATTTAGGCCTAAATGGATGTCAGATGAACTAATTAGACATGTGCCAGAGAAGAAAAATGCATGGGATACATATAAATTAACATGTGACACAGAAGCCTATGATAGATATAAGCTGGTCTGTAACCAAGTCACAAAGGAGATTAGGCAGGCCAAGTCGGATTATGAGAAATCCTTGGCAAAGGATGCAAAGAAAAACAACAGAGTTCTTTTCCTATGTAAACTCTAGAAGGAAAGCCTTTGATACTGCTGCACGAATTGGAGCAGTGTGGCATTGGAGGCAAATTGCTGCTATGGATAAAGGGATGGTTGAGTGGGAGAAGACAGAGAGTGGTAATCGATGGACACTGCTCTTCGCGGACTGATGTTATTAGTGGTGTCACTCGGGGTTCATTGTTGTTTTCTGTATTTATAAATGATATTGATCATGGTATATCAGGCTTAATGTCCAAGTTTGCAGATGATATGGAGGTTGGCAGGGTTGTTCAGGACACTAATGACAGTACGCTGCTGCAACGGATCTAGAAAAGTTGAGCAGATGGGCTGAGAGGTGGCAAATGAAGTTTAACATTGACAAATGTAAAGTACTACATATGGGAAGCAGCAACCCCAGAGTGACGTATCAACTCTGTGGTACTGACAGTGGTAGAGAACAAAAAGGACCTGGGGGGTAATTGTGCAGGCAGATATGAAGTTTTCTGAGCAGTGCAGACTTTCTGCAAGAGTAGCTCATAGTGTCTTGTCAATGATATACAGGAATTTTTCTAGCAGGGATAAGGAGGTGATTATCCCCTTATATAAGGCAATGGTCAGGCCACACCTTGAGTACTGTATACAGGTCTGGAGGCCTCATTTTAAGAAGGATGTAGAGCTGTTGGAATGAGTACAGAGAAGGGCTACAAGATTAGTGAATGGAACAAAGGGTTGCTCTTACGATGAAAGGCTTAAATTTTGCAAATTACAGTATCTGGAGACTAGGCACCTGCGAGGTGATTTGATTGAGGTGTATAAAGTCTTGAATGGTTTGAGCATGCTCAATGCTTATGGAATTCTTCCCCTTGCTCAGAATAATCATTTGAGAGGGCATAAATTCAAATTGAGGAAAGACAGATGTAGGATAGATGTGCGAAGTTTGCCTTTAGCCAGCGGATGGTTTGTTGTTGGAACAGACTTCCATCCTTCGTTGTGGAAGTTAAAGCCTAAATAAATTTAAGGCTGAGCTGGACAGGTACTTGGAATGAACGGAGGGGTGAAATGGGAGCATGGGTTTTTTTTTTTTTTTTTTGGCTGATGCTGTATAAGTTTGCATAAGGCAAGCCCCTTGTATAAGGCAATGGTCAGGCCACACCTTGAGTACTGTATACTGGTCTGGAGGCCTCATTTTAAGAAGGCTGTAGAGCTGCTGGAACGAGTACAGAGAAGGGCAACAAGATTAGTGAATGGAACAAAGGGTTGCTCTTTTGAAGAAAGGCTTAAGTTTTGCAAATTACAGTGTCTGGGGACTAGGCACCTGCGAGGTGGTCTGATCGAGGTGTATAAAGCCTTGAATGGCTTGAGCATGCTCAATGCAGATGGGTTTCTTCCTCTTGCTCAGAATAATTGCCTGAGAGGGCATAAATTCAAATTGAGGAAAAACGGTTGTAGGATAGATGTGCAGGAGTTTGCCTTTAGCCAGCGGGTGGTTGATTGGTGGAACAAACTTCTATCTGTAATTGTAGAAGTTGATAGCTTAAATAGATTCAAGGCAGAACTTGACAAACATTTAGAGTGAGTGGATGGGTGAAATAAGGTTTTTTTTTTTTTTTTTTTTGGGCTGATGCTATATAAGCTTGCTTTCTTGCATCATGTGCCTTTGCTGATGATAGGTATGTAGCCGACGTAGTGAAATTTGCCATTTAATTGTAATCTTACTGCACCCTACAATCATCATTTTCTTGTTTAATGCTGTAGTACATATCATAAATAAGATTATACTATATTGTATTAGTAGAATTAATTAAATATTGAAGCTTTTATTTGTTTTGTTCCAGATTTTGTGAATGATTGATATAATGTTGTCCTTCCTATATAACGACTGGTTTTTCACATTTGCATACTGGGTCACGATATAGAGCTTAGACTGTATAACATCACGGTTCCTGCCAGTCTGCTAAAAACCAATTACAATGCCAATGTTCCCACCTGGACCAAAATTTTTGTAGGTAGAAGATATAAAAATTCTCTTAAACTGAATTTAGTTTTTCAGTGGAAGTAACAACCTGTCAAAACCCAGTGCCCTGTTTATACATCCTTCATGATACACTTTACCAACTCCAAAATGTAATGATGTTTTAGATCAAAAGTCCTAGCTACAGATATTGTCATCAAATTGTTTGTCAAATGGACTCTGCAAGGACCATCCAGATCTTTGACTCCAAGATAGCAACCGTTATCCAGCTTACAGAGCCCTCCTAAACTTCACTTAAATGAAGCACAATCTCTTATATCTTCTATCTCTCTATATTGATTCAACCATAGGAACATGTTTGGAACTTGCTTAATTTCAAATCCTTAATGAATTTAATTCAATTTAATTTAATTCGCATTTAATTCTTTCAATTCAAATCCTTTTAAGTTTATTTTTTAAAGTAAATTTAAAGTAGATTTAGCTTGTAATCAAGGAATGACTCCCCACTGTCCACAAAAAAAATTGTATGTCTCATAGTAGTGGGACACACTCTCTCCAATCCATCCCATGGCATAGCTGTTATCCATTCGTCTATTGTCACTCGTATTCATATTGCTGCTCTTGAATGTGCAGAAACATTAGGCTGCTTTCAGGATAAGCAAAATGGAGAATATTAATCATACTGGTGTACCTGCTTCCCCTCATGACAAATCATAGTCTAATTAATCTTAACAATTGTATTAATCTGAAATACAATCATCAAGTTGTATTTCAGAAAACTCCAACTGCAACATTACCAGACATCGTTTAACATTATGAGAAGCCATGGCCTAACTCAGTACTCCAGTTTCCCATCCAGCATATTCTTGCCATGGCATTTGCTTTACATCATCTTACATCTTGCTGAAGTGTGAAACTACTTTTTCATTAAGATCACAAGATCACAACCCACTTGTGTTTGATAGTGTCAGCAATGAGATTAAAAAAAAAAAAAAAAAAAAAAAAATCAGTAAATTACTAATAATGCAAAACCAATTTCAGAAAAGTTAACTTTTCTGAAGTCCTGATCACCTTTTATCTTGTAAAATCTCAACCTCAAATGTCAAAACAAGGTTAGCAGTGTTAATGATGCCACAAAGACTTTTATCTATAACATTCTGTCAGTCATTAATGACTATATATCAGTCTTTACACCTAATTTCGGTAAATTTCCTTGCTGGTGCAACAATGAAATATACATGGTTGGCTTTCCAACTATCTTAGATCTCAAATGGATGAAGAATAGCACAGATTTATATGGTATTCATGTGTGCGCACACACACACACACACACACACACACACAAAGGTCAGGGAATGACCACCGCATATCCTGGAACAATATGGCCTTAGTTCCTAATGCTCCTAAATAACAAACAGACAAACACACACCCACACCAGTAGTAACAGTCGTCTGGTTTTAGAAGTTTGTCACCTAACCCATCGAGAAAGGCCATAAGGTGGAGGTTATATATACTAACATTACTAATACATTTTCAACATATCAAACAGTGCCCTGTTAGGCAACCTTCAAAACTATGGCATCAGTGACCCACTAATAAAAATGTCTCGTACCTGTGAAGCAAGGCACTTTTGTGCAAAGTCTTATTGGCACTTCCTCCCAAATAATAATAAATAATTGTAGACATTTCATTTAACATAGTTCATAATGTTCAATGACACATAAACAGAATACATTTTGGAATTTAAAAAATAATAATAAAATAATTGCAAGTATTTATAATGCTTTACAACAAAAAATTTAATTTACAGTTCAAAACAAATTTTGGACTGATGTTAGCATTAGTAAAAGCATATGATGCAAGAAAGCAAGCTTATACAGCATCAGCAAAAAAAAAAAAAAAACCCTTCCAATTCACTCATCCACTCACTCAAAATGTTTGTCTAGTTCTGCCTTGAATCTATTTAAGCTATCAGCTTCTATGTCAGATGGAAGTGTGTTCCAGCATTTAACCACCCGATGGCTAAAGGCAAACTTCCACACATTTATTCTACAACTGGTTTTCCTCAATTTGAATTTATCGGCTCTCAGGCAATTATTCTGAGCAAGAGGAAGAATTTCATCAGCATTGATCATGCTCAAACCATTCAATGCCTTATACAGCTCAATCAGATCACGTCACAGGTGCCTAGTCTTCAGACACTGTAATTTGCAAAACTTAAGCCTATCTTCATAAGAGCAACCCTTTGTTCCATTCACTAATCGTGTTGCCCTTCTCTGTACTCGTTCCATAGCTCTGCATCCTTCTTAAAATGAGGCCTCCAGACCTGTATACAGTACTCAAGGTGTGGCCTAACCATTGCCTTATACAAAGGGATAAAATCACCTTAATTCCAGCAATCAGTCACCCACTGGCTAAAGGCAAAATTCTGCATATCTATTCTACAACTGTCTTTCCTCAATTAGAATTTGTCCCCTCAGGTGCGTAATCTGAGCAAGAAGAAGAATCCAATCAGCCATTGACCTTGCTGAAACCATTCACGGCCTTATACACCTCAGTCAGATCACCTCGGAAGTGCCTAGTCTCCACATTGCATTTGCATAATTTAACCTTTCTTGGTAAGAACACCCTTTAGTTCCTCTCTGGCCTTCTCTATACTTGTTCTTCCTGAAATGAGGCTTCCAGAACCTGTACACAGTACTCAAGGTGTGTCCTGACCATTGCCTTAGACAAGGCATATGATGCAAGATTCTTATCACCTCCTTATCCCTGCTAGAAAAATTCCTGTATATCATTGACAAGACACCATTAGCCACTCTTGCAGGCCGTCTGCACTGCTCAGAAAATTTCAATAACGTTAGTCCATATGCCACCCTGCTCCAATTTGTGCAGCAGTTTTCCATGTGCAACAGTATCAGAAGCCTTTATAAGATCCAAATATATGATATAAAAATTATTCTTTGCATCCAGTTCCTTTGTGACCACATCATAGTATCCAATCAAATTGATCAGACAAGACTTCCCCTTAAGAAACCCATGCTGTGTCTGAGCTATAACTGAAGTCTTGTCTAGATGATCCTGCAGTGCTTCTTTAATCAGTGCCTCCATTAATTTCCCTAGAAGAGAAGATAAACTAACAGGTCTGTAATTACTTTTGTCACCCTTTGATCCTCCTTTGTGAACTGGGGTCCCATTTGCACATCTATAGTCCATGGGTACCTCCCCTGAGTTCAAGGAAGCTCTCATAATTCATAATTATTGCTAAGAGTTTGCTTACTTTCTTTGCTGCCTCCTTTAATATACAGCAGACTCTCGATTTACCAGGATCGGATTAACCGGGACACTTAAAGATTCCAAATTAAAAAAAAAAAAAAAAAAAAAAATCAACCAGAAATCATAAAATTCAAGTGATAACTAGAATAGGTATAAACAGATGTTTTGCAAGTCGTAAATAAGTGACAAGAAGCGGCGTTATAAGTTGTCATTAGGAGATTAGTTGTGCCTATTATCTTCACCCCCCCTCCCCCGTTTAGAAATCGCGAAAATGATTGTCAGACACAAGGGTTGTGCTTTCAGTTGAACAAAAACTTCAAATTATTCAAGAATTTTATTACACTTAAAGTTTGAAAACGGTACATCCATTAAATCTCTAAAGAACCATTATAATTTTGGTGACCAAACCATACGCGACATTGTAAAAAGTAAATGGAAGCATCGTATTGGTTATGCGAGTAGTGTGTGGTAAGCTCTTTATCTATCACTGTACTTTTACGTAGGTTGCTCAACATTTTTCGATACAGCAAGTCCCCGACTTTTTTATTTGACTGAAGATTTCAAGTAAAGGGGATACACATTTCACCATAACGTAAGAACTCACAGAATTCCAGCCACCATAGTGTCCACATTATTCTATAAATCTGACTGTCAAACACATTCTCGTTGAATGCCCATACTGTAAACAAAACAGAAATATAACCCTGCTATCATTGGTTAACCTTCGGAAACCAATAACTCTAGAGAATGTCATTGGTGAAAATGCAGATATTCCTGAATTTTTCAACTTTCTGAAACAAATTGGAGTTTTTAGTCATTTCTGATTTCAGCCTTTTCTGTTGTTACAAGAATTTCTCATATATTATTACAATAAATGAACAGGCGCATTATAGCCAAAGCAGTGTATACGCCATCAAACCCCCACAACAACAGAATTCCAGCTATTGGTATTATTGCAGATGCAATAAGATTGAGTTTACTAGCCATTTATAATTAATTGCACTAACAGAAAAGCTCAATAACCTGGAAGCGCAAATTGTGTTTATTGTTTTATGGTAGCTTTAGTAAAATGTCAGCTCGCGTGGAGTGATAATAGTGAGTTTTCACATTAACCCTGTGAAGTTTTCAGAAAATTTAATTTTGACTGTTATCATGGTGCTGACTAAAAGAATAAGTGACAGCGGTACTAGTAAATCTATCAAGAAAAGGAAAGCGATAGAGTTGGATTAGAAAATTAAAATAATAGGGATCTATGAAAATGGCCAAACATCAACAAGTATCACGCAGAATTCAGATTTGTCAGTGGCAACAGTGAACACAATAAAGGAGAAAGATAGAATACGAGAAGCTGTCGGCACCAATGAATGTAAACTGTAATAATGACCAAGGCTACGAAATACATACCAGTTTTTACAGTACAATAACATGCGGTTTTTTCTTCCTTTTATGTTTTCTTTTCTTATGTACCACTCCGACTACTTTCCACTGTCCCCAGATAAAGGTTTTAATTAAACTAATTAAAAACATAACTATTTTTCTTCATTCTTCTGAGGATATTATGTGGTTTTAGTAATTTTGGCATATCAGGGATATAGCAGCAATATTTTATTAGTCATTCCCGAGTTATGCAAATCTCGAGTTATGTAAAAGTCCTGGAACGTATCTCTTACGTATGTCGGGGACTTGCTGTATTTTTGGATTATCCGGGAATATTTTTTTACCATCTATTCTGGAAAATCGAGAGTCTATTGTAACTGGATAGATCCCATCCACCCCAGGTGCCTTTCTTATGTTTATCTTCACCAATTTCTCCTCTACTTTGCTCTAAGTTATTACAGAATCATCTAGCTCACTGCCAGAGTTTAATGCACCTCTGGCATTCCCCTCCCTGAATAACTCCTCATGTGTGAATGTAGATGTAAAATACTCATTTAGTTTGTTAGTTATCTGAGCAGGATCATCAACATTTGAACCAGCGATATCAAGTGCACGAATCTGATTCATTCCCTTCCTTCTAGAGTTTACATAAGTAAGGAACTCTTTTCCGTTTTTCTTTACATCATTTGCCAAAGATTTCTCAACATCTGCCTTTGCCTGCCTAACCTCCATTGTGACTTGGTTACAGACCTGTTTATATCTGTCAGAGACTTCCATGTCACCTGTTAATTTATATGTATCCTGTGCATTTTTCTTCTCTGCCACATGTTTCATTAGTTCATCTGACATCCATTTAGGCCTAAACCTTGAACAATATTTCTTAGTTGGAATGAAAAGACTAATAGCTTCCAAGATTAATTCTTTAAATGCTTCCCATTTTGCATTTGCTGTTGGTAATATCATCAGTTGGTCCCACCGTATAGAATTTAAAAACTGTCTCAAACCATTGTAGTCACCCTTACGAAAGCAAAAACCTTTACCACTGATGGGTTACCACTTTAGCACACTGTGATCACTGCCACCTGTTTTTTCCTTTATCTGCAGATATTGTAATGGACTGGTAAGTTTTTGGTAATTTAAGTATAAACAAAAATGAGAATAATAATTTTATTTTTAATTTTTGACATTCTGAAAAGTATTAAACTCTGATAGGCACACCCTTTGATTAAGTGCCTTTGTGTGGTGAATAACATGCACACCTGCATGCAGCAGCCCTGCTCACTACTGAAGTGGATTGACAGCCACCTTTCTAAAGAAATCATTGTATCATTTTTGACAACACTCCCTTTCCAGTACTTTTTTTTTTTCATCTTTTTTTCTAGTTTTTTTCTCTCCCAAAAGCAGTACCCCCTATAAGGCTCCGTATTGTCATATATAGTTATACCAGTCATCTTAGCTACAGCATTTCTCCTGTAATCTAAATCACTGAACTGCTATTATTGGAATTTTTATAAAACCAGCCAAGTGCCATGCTATTAATCTTCTCCTTGAGAGCCAGCATCATATCAGAAGCTGCTACTACATGGGCTCTACACCTGTTCAAAAAAGTTGAACATGTAAAGGATCTTGGCATAATCTTAAACACCTGCAAATTTGACTATTATTTATTTATTTCACTCCACTAGTTAGGCCTGCAATGTGATAGGATTCATTATGAGACATACATATCATTTTAAAGATTTTATATATCTTGTCCTACTCTACAAAGCCATTGTTCTTCTTCCAGCTTGATTATTCCTCCTACACTTGGAAGTTGTATTACAAAGGTCTACTTAAACAAAATTGAAACCATACAATAGAGCTTCATCAGATACCAAACAACCATAAATTCTCTTTTTTATCATACTGAATTATATGTCTCTCTGTAGGCAACTTTTACTACTTGATAGCTGAAGGACTCAAGATTTCAGATTACTCTACAAGGTAACTCTGTGGACTTTATCCTTTTTATTAACTTCCATGTTCCTGCCAGGTCTACCAGGATTGCAACAAAATTTCACATCAAGCCTTACAATAGTTACATTGACAAATTAGTTATAGTAAATAGACTATCCTCACTTTTCAACGGATATAATATTGACTCCTTCAGAAACTCACAAAGTCTGTCACAACATTATTATCATAAGTAGTAGTAGTATTGGCATATGATGCAAGAAAGCAAGTTTATAAAACATAAGAAGGAAAAACAAATCCCACATCACTTGTCCATCTCCTCCAGTAATTTGTCTAGTTCTTCCTTGAATTTATTCAAACTATCCACTTCCACATCAACAGATGGAAGCTTGTTCCCAACAATCAACCACCCCTGGCTGAAGGCAAACATCTATCCTGCAACAATCCTTTCTCAGTTTGAATGGATTGAGCAAGATGAATCCATTCAAACCATCCATTTATCTATAGCAGCAACTTGCCCTTAATGCCACATTGTTCCAGTTTGTACAGCAGTCTTATATGCAACTGTAACAAAAGCCTTCCTGAAATCCAAGTATATAATACAGTATCAAAATTATTTTTTGCATCCAGTTCCTTTGTTACTGCATCATAGTAGCCAATCAGATTGGTCAGACAATATTGCCCCATAACAAAATCATGCTGCAACTACTTTAATTGCATTACTTCTTTAACCAGAGACTCCATTATTTTTCTAGGAAAAGACTTTAAACTAACATATACTTTCAAAATGGTGACATAACTGTAATTATGTCACCATTTTGAAAGTATCCCTTTGTGAATTAGGGATACATTTGCATATCTCCAGTCCATAGGGACCTCCTTGAATCAAAGATGCTCTTATAATTATGACTAAAGGTTTGCTTACCTCCTTTGCTCCTTATTTTAATGTAACTGGATACATCCCATCCATCCAAGGCACTTTTTTTATGATAAGCTTCAACAATTTGACATGATGTTGCCAATGGAATGGCTTTGTGTGTGCAATATAAGGAGTGTGAGTATGTTAAGTGCCAACTCGGTGTTGTTATGGGCCTTTGTGAGAGCTCGAAGAACAGGGTGGGTGCCCTCGAAGGATTTAAATTGGAATCTCATCAAGCTCTCAGTTGCCCACATTGATGCCAGAGCTCGTATATCAGGCAACTCTTAAGGCAGAATATACTCGTCTTATAGGTTGGTGACTGTTGTTAAGGAAATGGGAAATATTGTGCAAAAAGGATAGCTGGAATATAATCAGGGTATATTTGGCAGGAACAAATGTTCATGACAAGGGCAGATATCTCTTAAGATCACAAAGGTGATATTGTTGTACGTGTTGGCACTAATGACATTAAGAGTAGATCTGTGAACTTATTTAACAAGTAAGTTCACATACCATGTTGGCCAAGATTTTTGCAGCTTCGGTGAATGCTAAATTTTTATATATATTTAGTCGTTTTATTGACTTAATTGTTATACTAATTTATTTTCTTTAAGTAGCTTTATAGTCCTAGTCAAGCTTCTTGGTTTTTTCAAAATTTAAATAGTGATTTTGAAAGTTAATACTTGTCGTCCGCAGATCTTGCCGTTCGTAACTTGCCACCAGTGTTATACGATATGGATTAGCGTAACGTAAATTCTGAACTTCATAGTGTAGGGTTTAACGTCAAACTAAATAGCGAAATAAGTAGCAGTGTATTAGAAATATGTTAGATTAGTATAGCATTAGCAGTTAATCCATAAAATTTATTAATCTTATTAAATTTCATTTAATTAACAAATCTTATTTGTTAATTAAATTATACAGACTAGAGAAGGAAAGCAACGAGCACAAAGTAGCGGTAGTACTGTGGCTCACGGGAAAACCGAAGGGGGCAATTCTCCAATGCATCACAGTCTAAAAAAATGTGCAAAATGTGAAATGTTTGCAGACCTGTCTAGAACAGGACGTGATCTAGCCAAGGAGGATGTCTTTGTGTGTGTGTGTGTGCTAGGTGCAGAGACTGTGAAGAAATTAGGTGCCAACTCAGCAAAATTAAGTGCCACCTCGAAGAAATCAATATGAGGGGCCCATAAAGCTCTCAGCTGCCCACTCAACAACAGAGCTTACTCCTGTGCATCAGGCGATACAGTGGCAATCTCCAAGACAGAATGCACTGGTCCTACAGGAAGTAGCTATTGTCGGTCACTATTGTCACAGATGTGGGGAATATATTATGCCAAAAGGATAGGTGGAACAGGACCAGTGTATGTCTGCGAGGGGTGAAAGTTGATGACGTAGGGCAGATATCATCTTTTAAGGACAAAAAAGGTGATATTATTGTGTATGTTGGCACTGATGACCTTAATAGTAAGAGATCTGCAGATTTACTTAACAAGTACAGGTCAATGCTGAAAAAAAAAGTTGTGATTTCGCATTAAATTCAAAAGTGTCTGCATTTCTACCCAGACATGATAGGAGTGAGTATGTGATGTGAGCCTTGTCAATCAATTAGGCCCTGGAGAGATTGTACAGGGCTTTTGGGGTAGAATTTTTCTTAGCGTGGTCTGTGCTTGTTAACAGGAGAAATTACTTTTACACGGATGAGATACACTTAAATAGAAAGGGTGCAAGAATATATGCTGTCGAGGCAGTGTTAGGAAAGTCGGAAAACTGCTAGCTTGGGTGGGGGATTCACAGATTAAAAAGGTAGCAGAAGGCAGAGGTGAAAGCAATTCTTGCACTGCTTCTATTGTAATGAGCAGCAGCCAAGAGAACAAGTTTCTGGGGATTTCAAAAGCTGCTGGGAGTCATCATGGAATAAGTAAATACATGGGCTGCGTTAGGGTAACTTAGAGTAATAACAGATGCATGTATATTTGCATGTACACCAATGCTAGAAGTATAGTAAATAAATTTGATGAATTTTAAGTGCTGATCAAGGCATCAAAGGCAGATATTGCAGATATCAGAGACATGGTGTCACACAGATATAAGCAGTTCATAATTGCAATTTGGGCAGTACAATGTGTACAGAAAGGATAAACAGGGCAGGAAGGGAGGAGGGGTTATGCTGCTAGTTAAGAAACACATAAAATCTAAGGAAATGCATCCAGTTCACAGGCCGGCTGCTAGTTAATATGCCGGACCGAACCTATTGGTAACTCTAGGAGGCTTCTGGATTAGCTAGTGTATAATCTTGCTACCTCTACTCTGCCAAATAGTGACTGGAGGAAGTCCGAGTAGTGTGTATGCAGGGGGCATTGTCGAGACCCCATTATTTGAACGATCTGGGTATATTTTTACCATGTGTATGTCATATCCAAAAATTTCATTACATCATACAGCATGTCCCCACCCCCCACTTTTTCTTATTATTGAATACACCATGAATTGTCAAACTAATAAAGTAAGCTTATCTGCAAAAAGATCTAAACCTCCCAAGCACGTCCTAATTCATTTCACAAATATGCATGGTTTCATTTCTAATCTCAGCGATGTCCATTTGCAGTTTGCTAAACCCTGTACTATTTCTGACAGAATCTTAGTTATCAGTTGATTAAACTACTGCTCATTGCAGTTACTCAAATTATTCACTGTATGATTCCTTTCGCTTCAAAGGTAGTACTTGTGCATGCATTTTTTCCGATATTCCCTGTCAGAGACTTGGCAATTTGAATTCTCCTCTTCAATCTTCTCTGGCTTAAAATCTCTCTACCTCATTGTGTAAAATTCATCTGTTGTCTCTACCGTTCTCCCAACTCCACTAATCACTTGGAGCTCTTTGACTTCCTCTCTTTGCAACTTGACTTTCTCCAGTCCAACTTTCCTAACAGTGAGGTAATTTTCCTTGGTGATTTTAACGTTCACAACTCCAGCTGGCTTCCATTTTCTAGTCACACCGACCCAGCAGGTCGAGATGCTGAGGCTTTTGCAATTACTAATGACCTAGCACAGATTGTTCATTTACCTACAAGAATACCGGACAATCCTAATCATACAGCCAATACGCTTGATCTTTTTCTCACAAACAACCCTTCTAAGTACAAGGTTGAAGTGAGAGGTCCTTTAGGCACTTCAGATCACAACTTGGTGATTGTCTCTTCTCCAATGGAACCTTTATCTCATGGCTATTCCGAACCTCGTATTGTTTGGCATTACAAGAATGCAAAATGGGATGACCTGCGAGACTTCTTTTCTTCTTTTCCTTGGTCGGATTACTGTTTCAAAAGTTCTGATGTCAACGTTTGCTCAGATCGTGTCAGTGAAATTATTCTTGCAGGAATGGAATCCTTTATCCCACACTCCACTTTAAAATCTCGTCCTTTATCTAAACCTTGGTTTTCCAATAAATGTGCTAAGGCTGTCCAAGAGAAGAACGTTGCATATCGTAATTGGCTTGTTTCTAATTCTTCAGTTTCATTTTCTGCCTACACCAAAGCTCGCAACAATTGTAAAGCAGTTATTAATCAGTCCAAACTAGAGTTTGAACAGGCTAAGAGTAGAAAACTTGCTTCTTGCCGTAATAGTAGCCGCGCATTCTGGTCTCTTGCGAAAGCTATTGGCAGGCGCCTCCGTAGCCAGGTGGGAAGGAGCAGCGGTGCATAGCACAGGCTTCTTGATTAGACCGGGGTTCGAGCCCGTCGCCACCAAATACGGAGGATGTGGAAAGGTCAGGGAATGACCACTGCATATCCCGGAGCAATATGGCCTTAGTTGCTAATGCTCCTAAAAAAAAAAAAAAAAAAAAAAAAAGCGAAAGCTATTGGCCGCAACTTTTGCCTATCTCTGCTCCCACCTCTATCAAAACCAGATGGTTCTGTTGTCACTTTTGGCCAAGGATAAAGCTGACCTGCTAGCACCCCATTTTTCTTCCAACTCATGTATTAGTGATCTTGGTAGAACACCTCCCACCATTCCCAACAAACTCCATTCAATGCCTTCCTGTGGTCTTCCGTCAAAAGGATGTCAGAAGGATTTTGACAAATCTCGATGCTAAGAAAGCTCCAGGTCCTGATGGTATTTCTCCACTTGTTCTCAAAACCTGTGTGCCTGAACTTATTCCTGTTCTTTGCCACCTTTTTTCACTTTCTTATTCCAAAGGTGTTTTTCCTTCTGCTTGGAAATTTGCTTATATCCAGCCAGTTCCTAAAAAGGGTGACAAATCCCTCCCATCCAATTATCATTCCATTGCAATTATTTCTATTCTTTCTAAAGTAATGGAGAAATCAATTAACCGCCAACTCTTAAACTACCTAGAAACCTTCCATCTGATCAACGATCGCCAGTATGGATTCCATCAGTGTCGATCCACTGATGATATTCTGGCTTATGTTACCCATTTATGGACAAATTGAATGGAAACGTTTGGTGAAACTCAAGCAGTTGCTCTTGACATCTCAAAGGCTTTCAATCGTGTTTGACATAAAGGTCTTCTAAACAAGCTTCCATCTTATGGTTTGCCAACTGTTTTTTGTAATTGGTTATCCAGTTTTCTCTCTGATCACTCACTGAGGATAATGGTAGATGGCTCTCTGTCTTCTAACTTCTCCACTAATGCTGTTGTCCCCCGAGGTTCAGTTCTTTCCCCCACTCTTTTCCTGTTGTATATTAATGACCTTCTTCCATTGACTGGAAATCCTATCCATAGTTTTGCTGATGATTGCACTTTGCATTCCACTTTCCATTTTGAGAAACCTTGCCCTGCTCAATTAACTTCAACTTCTCAAATATCCGCTACCAATTCCTTAAATGTCGATCTCCAGGTAATCTTCCAGTGTAGGATTACCTGAAGAATGAAATTGAGAATGAAAATATCTTTTCATTCTCAATAGGTGACTATTTGATTGTAATCAATTATGTAATATAATTACATAAACACATTACAAATTACATTACATAAAAACATAAACCTTATGTAATCAATTCAAATTGGTTGTTCATGTTGCAGTCACTTCTGAGATCTAAAATTATTTTTGTAGAGCCTTGTATTGATTTCTCCCAATATTTTGACTATTTTGAATTCTTGACGTGGGATTAAGTTTATTTTCAGTTGTCATTGAAGCTTTAACATTCTCTTTTGTTCCTGGAACTTCTTCAGTATGGAAATCAGTAGAATATTTTTCAGCTGAGGGAAAAAGTCATTGCATCAGTTCCTCAGTAATAGGAAACATTGTGTTTTGAACAATCTGGAAAAAGATTTATCTTGATTTGATTTGGATTTGAAAGTACTTCAACAAGATGAAGCAAATAAAAGTTTCTTTTATTTGCTTCATTCTCTGTGCTGTCAAATCCTTGTTTATCTTCTAGCTGGCGCATCCATAAAAGTCACACTAACAGGTGCTTCTAAGTCCTCCACAATACTGGAAATGTTTGGAATAAAGGCAGTAAATAATTTAAAATTGTGCACTTCTTAAATGTATTCATTATCTTAACGGTACAGTGGATATAAGAAGAAATACAGCTAGGCCTCGCATAACGCGAGTTCGATTAACACGATATTCAGTTAATGCTATTTGAAAAATGATACCACTTTTCACTTTACGCAATGCAAATTTCCAGTTAACGCGATTTTTTTTTTTATGTGATAGTTGAAAAAGATTTGAATCGCACGTTAAGCTTACCGCGAGTCGTACGCTCAATAAACAAACGTTTGCCTGCTGCTGCGCGCTCGGTGTGTTCTATCAACCATGGGAAGAAGTGTTTGTCTCCTGCTAATAAAGTCAATGCAGACTTGCATTTAAAAATTAAAATTTTTAAATGATCCAGATGAAAATGTTACCGCGAAGGAGATAACTGTAAAAGAATTAGATGAAATCTTTCGTATCGCATAGAACCTCAAACAAAAGGTTTGATGTTCTCTGCGATATTTATTTCGCCAGAGCCCAGAGAAGATTGTTGTCGGCTATCAGAATTGATTGATGAAAAGAGAAAGTCAACACTGTTCAAATATTTCTGCAACAGTAATTTCTTCATTGTGTATTTTATGTCAGAGGTTCCCAAAGTTTCTCGGTTTACGGCGCCTTTAATGTCTCAGTAATTTTTTTCAAGGTGCACCCAGACCAAAAGAAATACCTAACAGTTTCATTTAGTAGTTAGGTCCAAACAACTTAATAAGAAATGCTGAAACTGCGAACTACCTCGAGCTAGTAGTTCGCGTGGTGTCCGACAGATGTCGAGTATCGCTGTGTTTCCCTTGAAAATTTAAAATATTCCGCGGTGCACAGTTTAAGAACCGCTGTTTTATGCAATAAACATTTAATTCCATAATTATTTTCATTATCTTTTACATTATATACAGTTAAAAAGTTATTTAAAAGGTATTTTTAAAATTCTTTATGGACATTCCAGAAGGTCAAGGATTATAATTTTTCCTATTGGTTATGATATTCGATTAACGCATTTGCGCAATGCGCTCGCTTGACGAATTAATCGCGTTAATCGAGGCCTGCCTGTATATATTATTTTAATTATTAATTTAATTAATTTTTTTATAGATTAACATTAAACCATGATTAAAAATCATTACAACAGATTGTGGATATTTTCATAAGCATATAAATGTGTTCATAGACATTCTGTGGAATATTGAAAAAGCATATATGGCATAATGCATTTTTAAAAGTTTTAAAATAAGTCTTATAATAAGTTTTCAGTGTATGTTTTGTTTTAATTTTTTGTTTAAAATTTAAAGAAGTTTTAAAAAATTTGAGTTTGAGAGCCATATTTGCTTCTGCTGCTTTCCTGTGCTTGATTGAATTTCCTCAATAGAGTGCATAATGTGTGAATCACATCAGAAATAAAATTTTGATAAATCTGCAAATGAAAGTGATAATATTGTATGATGATGTAATTATAAAGGGTTATTATTTTATTTTTTAGTACTGTGGATAATAATGTAGAATTGAAGTGCCAGTGTATTCAGAAATTTCATATTTATCCCTTTATGACTGTGCTGCTAATATGATATGCCCAATTCGCAATAGCTTGACATGCCCATTTAGCATACCAGGCTGTGCTAGCTGAACACTAACACTAAAAAAATGTTAAGAAGACTTGTTAAATTAAGAATTCCACTTACACAATCAGCTGTGCAGAATGTTAAAGTTCACTAAAAATAGTAGGCCAAATTACATAAAACAAAAACTTGTAATGCAAATTAGGTTATCCACTAGAAAATTATAATCCAAGTACCACATTTCAAACTGAAAGAATGACATGTAAGATTTGAAATAAAAACCAAAAATAAATTATTATTAGATATCTACACCTCACTAGAAGTAATTTTTCTGACTTGCAATATTCATTTTTATTACAAATGCAGTGTATTCTCAACAAATTCTTAATCCTGTTGATACAGGAGCCAATGCACAGGCATATGCAACTGATGATGTTACCAACTGCAAATTCTTAATAGGAAGCATTTGGAGAAGTAATTGTAGAAGCTGCTAGACCTCTTATACCAACTAAGAGATACTATTCAATGCTTAGACCTAAATGGATGTCAGGGTCAACACAATTAGATGACGGTTGGCAGAGAAGAAAAATGTGTGCTATGCATATAAATTAATCAGTGGATTACAAAGCTCACAGTGGATGTAATCTAGTCCACAGTGAAGTCACTAAGGGAGTTAGGAAGTGCTAAAGCAGATTACAAGAAGTATCTGGCAGAGAATGCAAAGAAAAATAGTAGACTTTTTTTTTTTTACTTATGTTAATACGGGAAAGAAATGGATGATGAATCTTATTGGCCCCTAAGTTATGAATGGTATAATTGTTGATGAGCTCTCTATCAGGTTGCAGACAAACTAATACATACACCAATGAGCCAAAACATTATGACCTTCTACCTAATATGATGTTGGTTCTCCATGTGCAGCCAAAACAACTTCTATCCGGCGAGGCCTGGATACTAGACGAGATCTAAATGTATTGTGTCATATCAACTCCTTACAGGAGTTGGTACAAAAGATCCTGTAACGTCTGTGGTTGAGATGCAACAGATCGGAGTTGCTGTTCCAACAAAAACCACAGATGCTCAATTCGTGTCAGACGGCACCTGGGATTTCTCCCAGATGCTCAATGGGATTGATGCCTGGTGGAATTTGGAGGCCAGGGCAATACCTGGAAGTCTTCCTCATGTTCCACGAACCAGTATTGAACAATGGCCGTCCAGCACCTCGCCAGCGGTTCGTGAGTTTTCCCCTCCTCGGATCACTTTCTGTAAGTACTAACCACAACTGACCGTGAGCATCCCACTAGCAATGATGTTTTGGATATGCTCCAACCCAGTCGTCTGGCCATTACAATCTGTCAAACTCACTTAAGTCCGCTGCCTTTCCCGTCTGAAGGACAAGAGTAACTCTGATTGATGGAGCTCAGTATCAGGTGTTTTTTATAACGTGTCCCGATCCGCACACAAGCGTAGTTCGCCTGCAGTTGCTTCGATTTGCATAACGACTCACTGGTCATAATGTTTTAGCTCTTTGGTGTATTTTGCATTTACATTTGCACATGAAGAAGTTTTTAGGAATGGGGATGCCAGAAGTATATCAAATTCTATCAGGGACCTAAATGATTGTAACAACTGAGAGACCAATTATATTAAGGGAGGCAGCGAAAGAGTTAAGCAAACTTTTAGCCATAATTATGAGTGCATCCTTGGATTCAAAGGAGGTCTATATGGATTGGAGATGTTCAAATGTATCTCTGATTCACATGGCATGATCAAAGGGTGAAGTGAATAATTATGGATCTGCATATTTTACTTCTGATCCAGAGAAAATAGTGGAGTTGCTAGTTAAACAATGAATGCAGGGCCATCTAGACATCATGAATGTGTGGATGGTCCAGCATTGCTTCTTTAACAGATTCTTAAACCCGTGCTGTTATACAGCAGTCACAGCATGGATTTGTTAAGGGGCAATCTTGTTTGACCAATCTAATTGAATGATACGATGCAGTAACAAAGGAACTGAATGCAAAAAATAATTTTAACATGTACTTATATTTCAGAAAAGCTATTGATACTATTTCACATGACCTCAAATTGGAGTAGTGTGTCGCTAAGGGGCAGGTTACTCCAGGGATAAAGGGATGGTTGAGCTGTAGAAATGGAGAGTGATTATCAATTGTCACTGCTCTCCTTGGACTAATGTTATTAGTATAGTCCTGTAGGATTCAGTGCTTGGGCCACCATTGCTTTCTGCATTTATTAAATATTGATGAACGCATATCAGGTTTAGTTGTAGTTGATATGAATGTGAACAGGGTCTTAATGACAGTAATCAAGGTGTACCATTGCAACATAAGTAGAAAAAATTAAGCAGATGGGCTGAGAAGTGGTAATTGAAATTTAACATTGACAAATGCAAAGTACTGCTTATGGGTAGTAGCAATCCTAGAATAACATACTATGTGGCCGACCGGGCTAGCCGAGTGGGTTAAGTACCTGCCCGGCAACCCAAAGGTCGCGGGTTCGATTCCCGCCTCGGGCTTGGATCAAAGTACTGCAAAAACCTTGGGAGGTGCAATATGGCCACAGAAGCCGATGCGCCAACAACTACCAAATCAAAAAAAAAAAAAAAAAACTAACTATGTGGTACCACACTCAGGGTAGTGGAGAATGAATAAGACCAGGAGGCAATTCGTGCAGTCAGATATGAATTTCTCTGAGCAGTGTAGATGTCCTGCTGGGACATCTCATTGGGTTTTGTCAGTGATGTACAGGAACTTTTCAACAGGCATAAGGGAGGTAGTTTTATGATTGTATAAGGCAGTGGCTCCCAAACTACTAAGATCTCTCTCTCTCTCTCTCTCTCTCTCTCTCTCTCTGTGTGTGTGTAGTTCTCAACTTCGAGTTAATTCTTTCCTAGTGTGTGCTCGTAAAGTGAGAATTTATTTCTCATAGACATAATGTTAAAAATTTAACATAATAAGAACATTATTCGCGCTAGACAGAGAACAATATCAAAACGAAGTCGCAAACGCCATTCGGCAGCATTAAAGAAGAAGAACATTATGTTAACATTAACGTTCTCAACAATGAAATTAGTTAGCTAATTATTTTGTTTAAACAATGATTGATTTATCCAAAGAAATTAAAACGTAGCCTGTAAAATCAAGCAAATTATAATAATAAAGAAATTATTTATGACTTACAAATTTTAAAGAAAGTTTATTCTTTATCATCGACTAAATGCACACTCGTTGATCACTCATTATTGCATTAGCATTTAGCATTAGTAGAGGCATTTGATGCAAGAAAGCAAGCTTATGCAGCATCAGCCAAAAAAAAAAAAAAAAACCACTACTTCACCCCTCTGTTCGTTCAAAATACTTGTCCAGCTGAGCCTTAAACTTATTTAGGCTATCAACTTCCACGACAAGGGATGGAAGTCTGTTCCACCAACCAACCACCCGCTGGCTAAAGACAAATTTCCGCACGTCTATCCTACATCTGTCTTTCCTCAATTTGAATTTATGCCCTCTCAGGTGATTATTCTGAGAGAGAGGAAGAATCCCATCAGCATTGAGCATGCTCAAACCATTCAAGGCTTTATACACCTCTATCAGATCACCTCGCTGGTGCCTAGTCTCCAGACACTGTAATTTGCAAAACTTAAGCCTTTCTTCGTAAGAGCACCCCTTTGTTCCATTCACTAATCTTGTTGCCCTTCTCTGTACCCGTTCCAGCAGCTCTACATCCTTTTTGAAATGAGGCCTCCAGACCTGTATACAGTACTCTAGGTGTGGCCTGACCATTGCCTTATACAAGGGAATAATCACCTCCTTATCCCTGCTAGAAAAATTCCTGAATATCATTGACAATACACCATGAGCTACTCTTGCAGCCTGTCTGCACTGCTCAGAGAACTTCATATCTGCCTGCACAACCATCCCCAGGACCCTTTCATTCTCTACCACTGTCAGTGTAGTACCACAGAGTTGATACGTTGCTCTGGGGTTGCTGTTTCCCATATGTAGTACTTTACATTTGTCAATGTTAAACTTCATTTGCCACCTCTCAGCCCATCTGCTCAACCTTTCCAGATCCTGTTGCAGCAACATAGTGTCAGTAGTGTCCTTGACAACCCTGCCTACCTTTGTATCGTCTGCAAACTTGGACATTAAGCTTGATATACCATCATCAATATCATTTATGAATACAGAAAACAATAATGGACCCAACACTGAGCCCTGAGGAACTCCACTAATAACATTAGTCCACGACGAGCAGTGTCCGTTGATTACCACTCTCTGTCTTCTCCCCCTCAGCCACCTCTTAATTGGCTCAGCACTTGTTGGTTTGTTGCACAAGGAGTCGTCTTCTTCAGAAATGTTTCAAGAGGCATTTGTTTCCAAGATAATGTTCTCTTTTAATTATAAATTTCACGATTGCATGCATAAGCATTTTTTAACAGCGCACACAAATTGCAATTAACACGATTCACGTGGAGTAACAAGTTTACGAAGATTAAAAAAAAAAGGAATGGAGAGAACATTCTGAAAATTTTTTTATATGATTGAATATTTCTGTAAGGGGAAACACATTTTGCCATAATAACATAAAAAACCACACAATTCCAGCTATTGGTATTTTCGCAAATGCAAGAAGATAGTTTACTATCCGTTTATAATTGCTTTCAGACACAGAAAAGCCCAATAAACCAGGAAGTGCAAATTGTTTTTATCATTTTATGGTCTTGACCTCCAGAAATGTGCTCGAGAAAAGTATCACAAAGGCATTTAAAATTGATTCTTTTAATGGAACATATGATAACGATGAAAATGTAGTGCATTGGTAATTAATACAATTTACAAACCATGGTCATGACCTTTTATATGGCCTTAAGGTCATGCTTGCGACCTTAAAAATTACATTTTAGAGAGATAAATAGCTTTAGTTTTACAGTGAAAATTTCAACTTCCGAAGTCTTGAAATGAATTACCAAAAAACAATGTTTTATTGGGTTCACGATACAATGGTGTCTCTGGAACTGATTAAAATCTTAAAGCAGGGTACACTGTATTGTATAGCTACGCACATGGTTTGGAATGCGATATTTATGAATGTTTAACATTAATTTTTTGCAATTAATGTTCATATTTTCGATTTTGTCGATACTTGATTTTTGGGGGGGAAAAACTCGGAAACCCGGGAACTCATAAAGCAAGAACTGCCTGCCTGCATGCATGTGTGTGTGTGTGCATATATAAAAACACATTATTTGATAACCCTTCTGAACATTTCACGGATCCCCAGTGGTCAGCGGACCACAGTTTAGGGAATGCTACTATAAAGCATTTGTCAGGCCATATGTTTAGTACTGCGTTCAGGTGTGGAAGTTCCATTTGACACGAGGATATGGATCTTTTGAAGCAGGTGCAGAAGATCAGTGATACTAATGAGCAGAAGGAAAAGGTATTGTTACCTAGAAAGATTTCAGTTCTCTAAATTGTAACATCTGGAAACTAGAGGGGGTATAAATTTAAATTGAGGAAAGATTGTTGCATATGCATAAATTTGGATTTAGCTAGCATACAGTTTATTGTTTGACACACTCCCATATGGCACTGGCGAATCCAGAAAAAAATAACAGGAGGAGCACTGTTTATGACAGGGGGGCACACCATTTTGTGCCATGTTTTTGCACAAACAAGGCACAAATTAATGCACAGAACAAAAATATCAAATGTAATGTAACTGGTGGACACAGGCACACAGCTAAACTCTGAATTACTTTGAAGTAAACATTGTGCAAGACCAAAGTGCATGATGCCTTGAACTAGAATGGGGATCACATCAGCATCAGTGTTGCCAACTGTAGCCAGTTGAAAATAGCTGGGCCACAGTGCAAAAATAAAATCCCAAGAAAAAAAATTTTTTTTTTTTTTTGGTTAAGGGATTTTAAACATTTGGTGTATATTCTCCAAAAAATGACAGGTAGGGGCACGTGCCCCTACCCTGAATCCACCTATGTGATATGGTGTTGTGGAAGTGAATAGTTTGAATAAATTTAAGGAGATAAAATATTAGACTGGATGGACAGGTGATGAGAAGTGGGTTTTTTTTTTTTTTTTTTTTTTGCTTATACTATATATATGCTTCCTTCCTGCTTTATTTGCCACTACTAATATTAATGCCTGTAATATCAGTTAATAAAATACCCTATTCATTTTTAGTTAGAATGGCCTGCATCCAGAACAACTAGTTGTAGATGCAGGTTAGTTAACGTTAACTTTTAATGAGACTATTCTAATTTTTAAATTTAAATTATATTTTCTGTAATGTTATTATCAGTGAGTTTAAATCATTATTGTTAATTTACAAAAATATATAATTTTTTTTTTTTTTTCCTAATAACTCAGTTATGGCCCAAATTCAAACCCTATGACAGGTGGAATGGGA
The DNA here is from genome assembly GCF_048544385.1 of Mastigoproctus giganteus. NCBI lineage: Eukaryota > Metazoa > Arthropoda > Arachnida > Uropygi > Thelyphonidae > Mastigoproctus > Mastigoproctus giganteus. Next base: position 85,947,968 of record NC_143582.1, on the reverse strand, counting down.
CCAGGTCCCATCGGTACACCAGGGCACAATGCAGCTGGTGATTTTCAGGCCCCATCATCTGCCCTAAGTGCTGCTGCTCTAGTGGCAGCTGCAGCTACTGCCACTGCCACTGCAACTGCAAGGGTCGTTGCACTTCAAGAACAACAGCAAGAGGTGGCAATGAATAGCCAGTATGGACAGGTAAGCATTTTTATGTGTGTATATATATATATTATTTTTTTATTATTATTTTTTAATTAATTTATTATTATGTTTTTTCACAATTATTAGAATTTCTTCTGATTAGCATACTTCATTGGTGTAATGAATGAATAATTGCAATCTTTACTGAAAAATTGAAGTAAGGAAAGTGATGTCTTAAGTTGTATTTCTGCCAGCTGTTGAGATAAAATTTTTCTTTTCTAATATAAATAAATTTAATTTACGGCTTATTGAACACATTATGCTTCCAAATCTGAATTCCTTTATTCTCATTTGAGATCACTGGTGTAACTGTTTTTAAAATATTGTTCATTGTCATGGTTCAGTGGGGCTCCTGCATAAAGCAGAAATTTTTCTCTCGTAGGAACTTGGTTTTCAATGATACATGTAGTCTTGTGAGCAAGAGCATTACAGTCGAACCTCATAAATCCCAGCAACTGTGAAATACAGCACATGCTGGATTTTCGGAAATTCCACTTTTTTGAACATTATGCATATAGCCAAAGTGTTCGGGGTAATTCATTATTTTTGGAGATAATACATTCCAATAATGTCTGCAGAATGTGATAGTCATTAAGTTAAAATGTTAACACATACTGCCTGATTAGTCCAGTGAATAACATACTTGCCTGAGAAATAAAGATCGTGGGTTCAAATGCTACACATCTGGTATAGATGGTCCAACTGTCCATTATATTTTAATATGAGGTCAGATAGTTCAGTATGATTTCAGCAAACAAACCACTTTTAAAAACTAAGTACTTCACCGTTAAGTACTGTACTGCAAACTAGTGTTGAATGTCTTGCAAAACTACAGGTTTTATATTGCAAATACATAGTAACAATGACATGCAAATAGGATTTATGTAAAACAAACAAACTGGTGTTTGGAAATTATTCATGAAACATTTTTATTTCAAAAAGTTTCTGAAATAACCAAATAAGGTGAAATCACCATAGTTAATAGAAAGTTCATCTGCTTGGTGGTAGTATAAATCAGTCTGCTGAGTTATTTTTTATTTATTTCAAAAGCTTTTGATATGCCATTCAGAAGTGATGCATTGTTAAGTATGGTGTGTAATTCTGTAGTTTTAAGTTTTTTAGCAAGTGACTGACTTTAAAGAAGAGTGCATACGCATCAAGTGTGCATATGCACTCTTCTTTAAAGTCAGAGTGCATATGCATTTTCTTTCAAACTCAAATGGAAAAATAGTTCTGTTAAAAGATGTTGATGTTTATGATGTCCATCCTCAAGAAAAATGTGCAAAATGTGATATGAAAAAGAATTATTTCACAAAAGCAGGAATCTTAGAATATATGATATTGTTAGTGAGGTGGAAATTTTATTTGAGCATGCAGTGGATTGTCTCCATATTTGTTGACTGACTGACAGAAAAGGATTGTGCTAATCTTAATCTGACTTATGCAAGCAACTTGAATCTCAAAATGCTCTATCTTAAGTAAGCGATCCTGTTCTAGTAGGCCTTTGACGAGATTAGATATATCTTATTTTCATTTTCCCTACCTGGCAATGTGACTTGTACCCCTTTATTTTAAACCATGGTTTTTTTATATCTAAAATGTTTTTTTAAAATTCTTATCTTTGAGTTATAATTCTTGTTTATTACTTTTTAATATGTTCTAATTGTTTTCATTGAAGTTAGGAAAAGTAGTCCTTTTCCTGATTTCTACAGTAGCTAGTACACAGATAGTGTTACATCACTTGCTTACTTTCAATTTGTAGTTTCTTCTGTAACTATATACAGGGTGTTTCATAGCATATGGGTTATATTTTCAGGATCAATTCAGACTCAAAAACAATGAAACCAAGTTAATGCATGTCCGAAATTGCTTTTTTTCTTAGTTACAACTTTTGTGTTCTAGAAATTGTCCAGTAAAAAAAAATTCCTGTTGGATAGGCAAAGTGCATTACAACAGTGTTAGTAGTTAGGAATAAAAGTTGATTTCTATTTCGGTGTATATATTCTGATTTATTTTGAAATTACTTCTTTTTTTTTTTTTCACATCCTAATGTGACATCAGTTCTAAGTGCAATTCAGTGGGGAACTTATAAGTTTGTGTTATTGAGTGAAAATGCAAACTTATTCATCTGAGAAATAACAGATATGCATTTCATGTATGAACTTGCTGAGTTTGATGTGCTACAGCAAGACATCATTACAAAAAAGTTTCTGAGTCATAATCTGCCACATAAGATGATCTTTCAGAGAATAGATGATCACCTTGGATATACAGAATTATTCAGCAAACAAGTTGAATGATTGATGGCATTAGACCAATCAGAACCAGAATTGTTACATTGGGGAGCAGATCTCGTACTATTCAAAGGAAAATCCTAGTGTCAGTGTTAAACAGTTTATCTAACCATGACAGTATTTCAGAAATTTTAACATTTTTTTAAAACTATAAATATATTCCACTGGATATAATTTTGATTTTTACGTAAAATTTTTTCACATTTTTACTTAGTCATATTTTTATTGATGTTTACCAGTTTTGCTTATATATATAAATATTTTAAATTGTGACCTATTTTCAGATCACGTATGCCATTTTACTGTCTTCTTAAACATTATGGCCTCTTTTGCCAATGCACTATAAAACATCAATGATGGAGATCATCATCATTATCATTCTTTATTTAAATTATTCGTAGTGTGATTTTGGGCTTTCTTTTGAAATTTTTTATTTATTTTTTATTTTTGATATTTATTTTTAAATCTTTATCATGTTAGGTCCTAAATTAAAAGTAAAAATATGCAAAGATATTACTGATTACCTTTATATTCAAATGTCTTTATGTGTTTGTAGAGTATGCAGAGTCAGCAGTTTCAAGGTGGCTATGGACCTCCAGCTCCTCAGAGAATGCCTTCAAGTCCGGGTATGACTAGTCCTATCAGTAACCATATGCCTAACCCAATGGGAAGTCATATGAATTCTATGGGAAGTCAGATGTCAGCTTCTATGGGAACAGTAAATAATTCAATGATGAATATGCCAAATTCAATGGGACCTATGAGTCCAATCAACTCTGCAATGGCCATTAATGGACCAATGGGAATGAATAAGCCCACAATGCAAAGCATGCAAGGAATGGCCGGTCCAGGTCAACCCCATCCAGGCATGTATCCTTCTGGAAGCCCAACTATGGCTCCTCAGACTCGCAATAGGCCTGCACCATATCCAAGCCCTCAGCAACATGTGTCTCAAAAAAGGCCTGCCCAGTATAATATGATGGCACAGCAGTATGGGGCTCAAATGCAGGCTTATAGCCCTAACCCCCAGCAAAATTATACTCCAACTCAGGTGAATATCTTTATTTTAATATTTACCGTTTGCTATAATTAACCACTAAATATGTTATTAACATAGTTTATGCTCCTACTTTGGCTTTTTTTTTTTTTTTTTTTTTTTTATATGAAATCTCCAAACACGAAAGGTATCAAAACCTGTAGTACTACTTAGTACCGTGCATGGGTTTTGGGAGAAGTATGGGGCGAGGGGGATACCGGAAACTTTGCTCTAGAGACTAAACATGGGTAAGTCCTCAGTTGGTAGTTAATAGCCTAAAACTTTGGAGTCTCTTAAGTAAGTAGAAAATCTTGATGAAGGAATGTAATATCCATTGCATTTTAAGTTGTATATGATCAGTTATTGTTATTTGTTATTGTTATTTGGTTTTTTAGGAGCATTAGCAACTAAGGCCATATTGCTCCGGGATATGCGGTGGTCCTTCCCTGACCTTTCCGCATCCTCCGTATTTGGTGGTGACGGGCTCGAACCCCGGTCTAATCAAGAAGCATGTGCTACGCACTGCTGCTCCTTCCCACCTGGCTACGGAAGCGCCTGTATATGATCAGTAAATGCCCTGGCGGTGTTGTTTTAAAACTTAGAATATTAAGAACAGGTAAGATGGAAACATAAAAATAAGGAAAACAAACTGATATTATAATGATTAAAGAAGTGTGTATTTTATATATTGGGTTTTCAATAAATACATCACTAAATTAGAGGGAGAAAATTAATATTCAAATGGATATTCAACATGGTGTCTATTGTAGGTATCCCCTCTGTGATTCATATTATGTTCTATGGAGCACTGACACAACTGTCACTCAAAGTATTATGCTTTATTTCAAAAGCAGGACTAATACTACTGTGGGTAGAACAAAATATATGAAAAAATTAAAATATGATGCCCACATACAACTTAATCTACATGTATACATTATCAATGAGTATATATAAAATACACAAAAACACTTAGCAACAGGTAGCTTTCAACAACTTGATATTCTCTTTTGCAACCAAAAGAGATATAATGATAGGCTCTTAAATACGGAAACAATTATGCACAGCCAAGTGATCTCATAGTGATCTCTTTTCCAGGTGAACATTTCTTATTTTGAAAGTTGACAGATGCCCTCTTCTTGGGCCATTGCAAACATCATGCCTGTCTTTGAACTATTATTCCATTCAAACACTCAGGTATGAATTCACGTTTCATCACCATAAACAGATTTTATACATTTCTGAAGAACAGGCCCAGGTCACTCCCAACATTCAATTTTGCTAGGGCAATGAAGAGCTCTTCTCTGGTAAATGGTAGTTCAGTGAGTAGGTTGCAGTACTAATTTTGGGTACGTGTTTCTATTTGATGTGCCCTAATAGGCTACACATTTTCAGGGAAAAGGTGGTCCAAGACGTTGACTGTGCCATCCCAGGAGCAAGTTAAGTGCTGTCAAGAGTGATGGCATTATGAAATTTCCCCTCTGGAGAGCTTGTTAGTTACAACACAGTAGATAAGTCCCCATGGGTCACTGTTTCCCATATTAGAGTCAAGGGTGCATTGACTCTTTCTTCTTAGTTCTAATGAGATTGGTGTATTGGTTTCTCCAGGTCTTATATACTTCTCTACAGGCATCAGCCTGAGATTGATGCTTGTATATACTTCTCTACAGGCATCATTCTCAGGCCGAAGCATAGAGGCCATGAAACACTGGAAGTCTTTCCAGGAGGAATGGCCAGTCCTGCAGAGAAGGTCCAATTCTGGATGCCACCACAGAACAGTTCTGTAATGAAGTTTTCTCTTTTTGATGGCTTGGTCGCAAGCATGGATGGCGATCTTCATCAAATTATTTACCCGGACAGAAGCAACAGAAGCAATATTGTCATCAGGAAGCTGAGACTCAATAGATGAGATGAAAAAGTCCGAATCAGCAGATTTCAGGTTGGCAGATGATGTTGTGGAACTCTGAAGTGCCTGGGTTCAACGACCAACAGTGCAAAAAGGTAAATCCCTGTGATCAGAGGTGGTCTAGTCCTCTTGGACTTGCTAGAATTGAAAGTGATGGGAGATTGATCTTGAAGCATGTGTGACCTCTGTAGTATTCTCTCAAAGTGTACTACAAAACATTGGGATATGGCCAGGTTTAGTGAGGACATCCAAGGGTGGTGGTATGCAGGAAATCTTCAAGCTGTTGTCCCTGGTGGGATCCAGCTCTGTCAGGAGTTGTGCTCTGCCATAGGGCTGACTGGCAATTTTCATTCATGGAGATAAGTAATTTGCCAAGTTGATAGGAGCGTGATGACTGAATGTTTGCAGTGATGTCCTCATTTGGCCTTGCATACAAAGAAACTGTGATCTGGGTGTTTTGGACAACGATGGCAGCCCAGGGCAATTTGCCTGAAAATTTAATCACCCTGAACCTTCTAAAATAGCCTTGAGTTTTGCAGTGTAAGGTTCTCGCAGTAAAAGGATGTCCATGTCCTGCTCATCTACAATTATCCTGATTTGATTGGCTACAGCTCTGGAAAATTGTTTGTTTATTTGCAGAAATTTAATTGTTGGGTTGTTTTTCTAATTTTGGTGTATCCATAATTTGTGTTCTGCTAGATGAAGCACTTCACACAGGACATGATGAATTCTAATTGAGCGAGCACTTTCCAACTTGGCCAATTTACATTTGGAGCACACTAGAATCAGGGTGCGGTTTGGGCACTCATTGAATTTGTGACCCCTTTTGGGACAGTGCCCACATGTGGTGTGGTTTTGGGCACACATGAGTGGTTGCCCAAATTTCAGGCATTAAAAACATTTCAGGATTAGGGCATGTTCCTGAGGCTGAAGGCTATTCCACCCCAAGTAGATTCTATCTTGTGCCTTCATTATGTTCCAGATTCTGAAGGTCAGTTCCAAGTTACAATTTAACACATTGCATATTTTTGATTTGGTTGAGTATTTAAGTCTTACTTCTTGTGGTATGTCATATTTGGGAAAGTTGTTTTGCAGATTGCTCTGGTAGAGGTCATCTTTAATCTCATCAGGTGATAGGGCTTTGTCAACGTCAAATTGGAAAATTGATGGTCCTCTTTGCTTAGGTCCTTCTGTCTACTGGCCAGCATTTATCTTGGTGACCCAGAATTCAGGCTTCCTCCCTGGTCGCAGTCTTGATTATAATACCAGGATTTCTTGTCTGTCTTAAGCTCTATATCTTAATGTTTGTTATTTGTTTGTTATTTGGTTTTTAGGAGCATTAGCAACTAAGGCCATATTGCTCTGGGGATATGCGGTGGTCATTCCCTGACCTTTCTGCATTCTCCGTATTTGGTGGTCACGGGCTCCGAACCCCGGTCTAATCAAGAAGCATGTGCTACACACTGCTGCTCCTGCCCACCTGGCTACGGAGGCGCCATATCTTAATGTGCCTTGAGTTTTGTTGTAACAGCTTCTTTGGCCACCCAACAAGGTAATGACAACAAGATTCTGCTCTCTGTTGGGAGATGGTCTTGGGTTGCAATGGTGACTGATCCACTTTCAAGATCCTCAGAAAATGAGTGGGGATGCTGTTGCATTTCATTTATTTTCTGCTCATTCACAAGTAAGTCTATCTGAGCTTTGAATCTTTTATTATCAATTTGTAAGTTTAATAAAACTTTGCATTTTTGTCCAGATGTTTATAATTTTGCTTCTTGTGCTGCAGATGTGATACAATTCATTTGCTGGGAAACAAACACTTCCAGCTCATTTTTGATGTGCATTACTACAGAGATAGCAGAGAGCCAACAAGACAAGCAAGGTGACTTGCTATCAGGGATTGCAAGGCATCTTTCTTGTCTTGTTGTGAGACATCAAGGCAAATTTTCTCTATGACAGTTGATTCAGTGCCAGTGCTTGAATGTTGAGCATGCATACAACACTTTATGGCTAGTCCAGTAGAGCTTGAGGGCCTTGGCAAGATTTTCCAAAACAAGAGAAGCATTGTTGACCTCTGTTGATAGCATCAAAGAGTTTGGAGTAAGCTGGGTACATCTCAGAGTCAGACATTTTTTATTAGTTTGACAGAAGAAGGTTAAAAGCAAACTCCAGAAAATTGGAAATTTCGAATAAACAGGCACGCCAGACGCTGTCACAGTTCGAGAGAGCTCTCAAACACAAGTAGAATAAAGTATGTGAAAATCCCAGATGATTCCTTGCCAAGAAATAGTAGGATGAAGGTTTGGGCTATTATAATAGCACAATAATTATTGTGAAATACAGTCGGGAGAGTGACTCAATTTGTGAGATGTACTTTCACCATATAGAAATAATTTAAGGGAGAACACATTGAAAAAAAAAAGTTGCTAGAAATGATGTTTGAAACATAGAAAAATAGTTGGGAAAGCTACACGGTTCACAAATTGTGCTGAGGGAGGGATGCTGACATCACAGTCAGTGTGCAAGTTTGAACACCTGCGAACAAGTTTAGCTCCACCCAAGTGTTCTGTCTATGGTGGTGGTGTGGTATCTGGTCCATAGACAGAGATGCACAGAGAAAATGCTCAAAACAAGCAATGAAGCCTGAAAAGTTCAAAAACCTCTTACTATCATGTAGCTTGAATAACAAGGAATTCATTGAAGCCAATGATATAATTTTAACTTAACTCTATCTAAAGATATTAGTGATAATATCTTTAGCTACATGCTTTTGTAATAACTGAGAGCAAAGTGCAGAAGAAACTGTTGAAATTAAACACAAGGACACCCGGGGTGGATGGGATATATTAAAGAAGGCAGCAAAGGAAGTAAGCAAATGCTTAGCCATAATTATGAAAGCTTCCTTGGAGATGTGCCCCCATGGACTGGAGATGTGCAAATGTGTCTCCATTTCACAATGGGGGATCAAAGCGCGTGACACGAGTAATTACAGACCTGTTAGTTTGACTTCTGTTACAAGGAAAATAAAGCGATGCAGGATCATCTAGACAAGGCTGCAGTTATAGTTCAGACACAGCATGGGTTTGTTAATGGGAAATCTTGTCTCACAAATTTGATTGGATACTATGATGTGGTCTTGGATGCAAAGAATAATTTTGATATCATATACTTGGATTTTAGGAAAGCTTTTGTTACTATGGCACATGGATGACTACTGTACAAATTGGAGCAGCATGGCATTAAGGGCAAGTTGCTACAATGGATAAAAGGATGGTTGAGTGGGAGAAGACAGAGTGGTTATCAATGGACCAGTGTTATTAGTGGAGTCCCCAGGGTTCAGTGTGGGGCCCATTGTTCTCTTCAGTATTTATCAATGATATTGATTAAGGTATATTAGGGTTAATATCTAAGTTTGCAAATGATACGAAGGTTGGCAGGGTTGTTAATAACAGTAATGCTACTGCAACATGATCTGGAAAAGTTGAGCAGACGGGCTGAGAGGTGGCAACTGAAGTTGACAAATGTAAAGTACTGCATATGGGTAGCAGTAACCCCAGAGTATCATATCAACTGGGTGGTACTGCACTCAGGGTAGTGGAGAATGAAAAGGATCTGGGGGTAATTGTGTAGTCAGATATGAAGTTTTCTGAACAGTGAAAAAAGGCTGCATATCATGGTGTCTTGTCAATGATATACAGGAATTTTGTTAGCAGGGATATAGGGGTGATTGTCCCCCTGTATAAGGCAGTGGTCAGGCCACACCTTGAGTACTGTATACAGGTCTGGAGGCCTCATTTTAGAAAGGATGTAGAGCTGCTGGAATGAGTACAGAGAACAGCAACGACATTGGTAAGTGGAACAAAAGATTGGTGTTACAAGAAAGTTCTGCAAATTGCAGTTTCTGGAGACTAGGCACCTGAGAGGTGATCTAATTGAGGTGTATAAGGCTTTGAATGAATTGAGCAAGCGCAGTGCTAATGGGATCCTCCTCTTGCTTAGATTACTCATTGGAGGGGGAGAAATTCAAACTGAGGAAAGACAATTGTTGAATAGATGTGCAGATACCTTTTAGATCAGCTCGCTTTTAGCCAGTGGGTGGTTGATAATTGGAACAAACTTCCATCTGTTGTAGTGGAGGTCACAACTTAAATAAGTTCAAGACTGAACTATTCAAACATTTGGAGTGAATGGAGGGTTGAAATGAGAAGGGCGTTTTTTTTTTTTTTTTTTTTGGCTGATGCTATATAAGCTTGCTTTCTTACATCATATGCCAATGCTAATAATTCAGGAGCACTAGAAATATGTCCACTATGTTCAGTGGGACTTCAGAATGCACAGCAGCAAGAAAGGCTAAAATGCATGGGGATATTTTGTCATTATCCCACTACCACAGATAATCTAATAACCTTCAAATGTGTACATGCCAAAGCACGTTACATTAGGCATCAGAGTCAAAAAAGAACCTTGCATCTGCATTACATCTTCCATCACCCAAGCCTATTTGGGATAAAGTCTGGAAAATGAAAAGCATATACACATTGTATGCTACATCGATCCTAGAACATAATGGATGTGTAACTGCATAGCGCACTGCAATTGTGAATACTCCTAGGCGAGTCATTTGCTAAAGTTCCTGCCAAAACATCCTCCCCTCCCCGAGTTTCTGGCCCTCAAACAAAAAGCTGAAAAGCAGCATTTGAAGTTCTATTCAAATAACTGTGAGGCATACAGTCAGCCTTTCACGGAATGGGAAATAAAAGTGGCACTCTCTCTATTCTAGGCAAGTGCTATTAGGCCAGATTACATCCATTATGAGATGAATAAATATCTTTCATATGAGTACATGGATCAGCTGCTCTGTCTGTACAACAGAATCTATCTTGAAGACCAGTTTCTGGACTCCTGGCATGAGACAATTGTGCTTCCCTTCCCAAAGCCAGGAAAGGATCCAAAAGTTCCAATTAATTACTGCCCAATTCCTCTGCCCAGCTGCTTATGCAAAATCCTTGAAAGGGTGGTCGATGTCTGCCTCATGTGGCATTTAGATGCAAATGACATTCTTTACAAAGTACAATGTGGCTTCCAAAGGAACAGGTCAACGCTCGACCATTTAATAAGATTGGAAATGTCTATTCAAGATGTTTTCCTCAAATGTGAACACATGTCAATTTTCTTTTATATGAAAAAACTTGACACACCTTGGAGATTTGGAATTTTAAAAAATATTTCTAATATTGGTCTTATGTGCCATCTAGCACGTTATATTAAATTTTTTTTATTGAACTGTCTATTCCAAATTCATGTGGGGTCCATTCTCCCTTAATCTTTTTGCCAAGAGGAGGGAGTCCCTCTTTGTTCAGTTCTAAGTGCTATGCTTTTTGCTATCAAAATTAATTCTTTACTAAACATCATCATCATCAGCCATTTTCAATCCACTGCAGGATGAAGGCCTCTCCAGCAACTTTCCAGTTCCTTCTGTTTTGAGCACTGGCCATCCATTTACTACCTAAAAACTCATGAATTTCATCTATCCATCTCCGACTTTTTCTTCCAGGTTTTCTTCTAGCTCCTCTTGGGTACCATTCTGTTATTTTCTTAGTCCATCTGTCATCATGTCTTCGAGCTATGTGTCCTGCCCAAGACCATTTTAGTTCTTTAGTTTTGATAAGAATGTCCTTTACTTGAGTTTGCTGCCTAATCCATGTGTTTCTCTTCTTATCTAACAGTCTGATTCCCAATATAATTCGTTCCATTCTTCGCTGTGTAGTTCTCAGCTTCTCTTCCATTCTTTTGGTGAGTGCCCAAGTTTCACTTCCATAAGTCATGGTGGGGAGTATACATTGATTCATTATTTTACGTTTCAGACAAACTGGGATATTGCTCTTCAGTATGTGACTATATTTTCTGAATGCTATCCATCCAAAATTTATTCTTCTCTTGGCTTCCAGCCATTTATCATTATTACAGCTAATAACTTGTCCCAGATAAGTATATGACTCCACCTTTTCAATTACTACTGCTTCAATCATTATTTCCCTTTCCGTGGCATACTTGTTCATCATTACTTTTGTTTTAGCCATATTCATCTTTAGTCCAAAATCCTTACTAACTGTGCATAACTGATTAAGATTTTCCTCTAATTCTTTGGGATCGTGGCTTTTAACCACAATGTCGTCTGCAAATCGTAAATGGTTTAGGTACTCTCCATTCACATTGACTCCTTTCTGTGACCAGTCTAATCCTCTGAAAGCTTCCTCAAGGGCAGCAGTAAACAGCTTCGGAGATATTGTGTCTCCTTGTCGAACTCCTTCCTCGATTTTAAATTTGCTACTGTCTTTGTCTAGTCTAATAAAGGAGGTAGCACTCAAAATCATAATATATGGGGTATCTATGCCTTGTCTTTCCAGTGCCCGAAACATTGCCTTATGCTGTATGGAGTCAAATGCCTTTTCATAATCCACAAATGCCAGGCATAATGGTGTTTTATATTCATTTGCTTTCTCCATTAGCTGTGATATTACATGTAGATGATCCATATTTGAGAATCCTGTCCTAAAGCCAGCTTGCTCTTTCGGTTGATTCTCATCAAGTATTCTTTCTAATCTATTAGTAATGACCCTTGTGAACAACTTGTAGATGTGGGATAACAAGCTAATTGGTCTATAATTTCCAATTTCTGATTTATCTCTTTTCTTATGCAGCAAAACTATGACTGCATTATTCCACTGCTTAGGCGTCACACCTTTTCTAATGCACTTTGTGAAGAGCCTTGCCAGTTTTTGTGTTATGTCTCTTCCTCCCAATTTTAACAACTCTACAGTAACTTCATCTTCCCCCCGGGGCTTTCCGATTCTTCATTTTCTTCAATGCATGTTCTACCTCATCAGGAAGAATATCGGGTATGTCGTATGTGTTGCTACTTTGCAATCCATCTTCCCCACTGCTGGTATCATTCCCTCGCTCCTTGTATAATTCTCTATAGTAGTCTTCTGCTATTTGAATTATGCTTTCTCTGCTGTTTATAAGTACACCATCGCTATTCTTCAGTTTCAGTATCATTTGTCTTTTTGTATTACTGCTCATGGCTGCTGATTTTAATCCTTTGTTTTCCCTTAATGCTTGTTCTACTTTTCTCATGTTAAATCTTCTTATGTCCTCTCTGAGTCTCTTTCTAATGGCTTTGCATAACTCAGTATACTCAATTTTCTCCCTGTCAGTGTTTTTCTTGCTCCTCATTTGTCGTCTTCGGTTCATCATGACAAGTGTTTCTTGACTAATTTTTTCTTCTTTGGATTTCTTTTTCCCTATAGGTTTTTTTGGGCTTTATCACTTTCAGAAAGTTGTAATATTCCTCGTCGATATCTTGGTCCTCAGTAGTCTGCAGAAGCTCAAACTTGTTTTTAAGTTCCAGTACATACTGCTTTTTCTCCTCCTCCGTTATCTCAAAGACCTTTGTATTATTTACTCGAGTCAGTTTTTTCCTTTCCTTTCCTCCATCTATATCAAGTGTACATCTTACCATTCTGTGATCACTTCCAACATTTACCTTAGTCAGGACGGTAACATCATTCACAATATATCTTCTGTTAGTGAGGATGAAGTAGATTTCATTAGATGTTAATCCATTTGGACTCTTCCATGTCCACTTTCTGTTCACCTTTTTCTTGAAAAAAGTGTTCTTTACTGACAGTCCTTGAGATTCTGCAAATTCCACAAGTCTTTCACCTCTTTTATTTCTTTTACCAATTCCAAAATTTCCTATAGTTCCTCTTGCTGCGCTGTTTTGCCTTTTTCCAACCTTAGCATTGAAGTCCCCCATAATAATAGTGTAGTGGGTTTTCTGCTCATCTAGAAGACTCAATTTCAGTGTACATTTCTTCAACCTCTTCATCATCATGGCTCGATGTTGGTGCATAAATCATTATAATCTTTAGCTTGTACCTCTTAGAAATCTTGAGTATTAGCCTCGACACTCTTGGTGATGTACTTTTGAACTCGAAAATGTTGTTTTTAAAATCTTTATGGACCAGAAACCCAACTCCACCTTCACTCCTTTCACTGTTTCCATTGGTATACGGCAGATTTCCACTTGATAAACTTATAAGTGATTCATTTCTTCTTCTTGTTTCAGCCAAACCGATGATATTCCAATTCACATTTTATAATTCCTTTTCCAGCTCTAATATCCTGTCTTCACAGATGAGTGATCTTATGTTATAACAGGCCAAGTTCAGTTTCCGTGCATGGTAGCCTGGTCGTACCCAGAGATTCTTAGCACCCTCTGCTTCCACTCTGATCCTCTCGCTGCCGTAAGAGGGAGAGTGAAAGCTGCTGGGGACTGAGGGCCATTTGTATTGTTGTGCTCTCATGCTGGAGGGTTTGGTCTTTTCCTCTTCACGCTGACCAGGCGTCTTGAAGAGAACCACTCTACACGTTCGTAGCCACCTAAGTGACATAACAGGGCTTACCATCGAGAAGGTGTGCATGAGTGGATTTTAGGGTGGCAGGCCAACTGGACTTCTCCTAAATCTTCTGTAATCGAGAGAGATATTGGATCCATCAGTGTTTTATGCTGGGTGTCTGATAACACACAGGATACCTGTTCCCCTCTAAGCCCCTTTTTTACTGGAGGAGGAAATTGTTTTTTACTAAACAATTTCCTCCAACTCTTTGCTGATGACTATAGCATCTTCTTACAATCATGCAACATTAGGGTTATTGAAAGACAATTGTAGCATGCCATTGATCTCATGACCTCTTGGACAGTGGCTAATGGTTTCAATTCTTGTCTCAGAAGACAGTCTTGCTTATACTTTTTGTCACAAACACAACTTTCACTCTGAACCAAACTCCTAGTGTTGGTGTACACGCAAGTATACATGCACCTGTTCCTATTCTTAGCTACCCTAACACAACTCATGTGTTTACTTGTACCACAATGACTGCCAGCAGCAGTCTCTGAAATATCCTGCATCTTGTTTTTCAGACTTCTGTTCATTCCAATAGAAGCAGTGCAAGAATCTCTTTCACCTCTGCCAGTGGCTACTGTTAATCTATTAGTCTTTGTCTCCCCCCAAGCTAGCAGTTTTCCGACCCACCTAACACTGCCTCGATAGCATCAGCAAATATTCTTGCACCCTTTCTATTTAAGTGTATCCCCTCCCTGTAGAAGCAGTCTCTCCTGTTAACAAGTACAGTCCAGGCTGAAAAAAATTCTACCCCTTGAGCATTGCACAATCTTTCCAGGGCTGAATTGATCGACAAGGCTCTCATCATATACTCCCTCCTATCGTGTCTGGGCAGAATTGCAGACACTTTCAAATTTAACCCTAATTCCCGGCTTTTTTTTCAACAGTGACCTGTACTTGCTAAGTAAATCTGCAGATCTCTTATTCTTAAGGTCACAGTACCAACATGTACAACAATATCACTCTTCGTGCCCTTAACAGATGATATCTGCTCTACAACGTCATCAACGTTTGCCCCTGGCAGACATACCCTGGTCCTATTACACCTATCCTTTTTGCACAATATATTTCCTGTCTCCCTGACAACAGAGTCACCGAGAATAACTAGCTCCTGTGGGACCAGTGCATTCTGCCCTGAAGGTTGCCGCTGTGTTGCCTGATAATCAAGTGCAAGCTCTGACATTGATGTGGGCAGCTGAGAGCTTGATGTGTACTCCAGTTTAAGTCCTTCGAGGGCATCTGTCCTTCAAGCTCTCATAAAGGCCCATAACAACACTGAGCTGGCACCTAATGTCTTCACATTGCTTTCATTGAGCACACACAAAGGCATCCATATTGAATTTACTTAGGCTGCTACACCCACAGATTCTACCGGTTCACAATAGTTACGAAATGTTTCCTCTGGCTTGGATATGGGCACATCTCCCAGAGCTTTACCCATAATTTCCCATTTTGTGGGGAATTATGGGTACAGTTCTGTCCCTCTTGGCAACATTATGGTCCATACCAGGAAGGTCTGCAAACATTCAAAAGTTGCACATTTCTTTAGGCTGTGATGCGTTTGCGAATTGGCCCCTCCGATTCTCCTGCGAGCCACAGCACTCCTGCCACTTTGTGCACTTTGCTTTGCTGCTCTAGTCTGGGGCATGATTTCTGTTTAAATATGATTTAATTAATTAATAAGGTTAATAAATTTAATTGATTAATTTACTATACCATACTTGACTATACTATACAATATAATACTATACTAAGCTAATGCAGTAATACTTATTTCACTATATAGTTTTATGTTATACCTTAGTTATCAAATTCGAGATATACGTTATCAAGTTATGCTATACCTTAATGATCACAATGTGAAATTATTTATATCCTTAGCTAAATACAAAAGATATATGCCCAAAAAGTGATTAAAAACTTTAAATTTCTTATTTATTACAATTAAATTCCTACTATTCTTTTATGCCATGATATTCCCACCAAAACACCAATAAGATAGCGGTAAGAGTAGCGAGTTGTAACTTACAAAGTTACTAGCTAAATTTAAAAAAATACGCTAACGACTCTAATTTTTTTCCCGGAACAGAAGTTAAACTAAGAGGTCTGTAATTATTCGTATCACTATTTGATCTACATTTGTGAATTGGAGATACATTTGCACATCTCCAGTACATGGTAACCTCCCCTGAGCCCAACGATGCTCTCATAATTTTGGATAAGAGTTTGCTTACTTTCTTTGCCACCTCCTTTAATATAACTGGATATGTCCCATCTGCCCCAGGTGCCTTTCTTATGTTTAACTTCAATTTCTCCTCCAATTTGCTCTCAATTATTACAAAATCATTTAGCTCCCTATTAGAATTTAATAAGCTTCTGTTTTCCACTTGCCTACAGAATTCTTCAAGTGTGAATGTGGTTGCAAAATACTCATTCAGTTTGTCAGCCTTCTGAGCATGATCATGAACAGTGAAACCATCGATATCAAGTGGACTATTGTGATTCTTCCCCTTCCTTCTAGAGTTTATATGAGTAAATTTTTTTTTTCTTTTTACTGTTTTTCTTTGCATCGTTTGTTAAATATTTCTTGTAATCTGCCTTCATTTGCCTTACCTTCTTTGTGACTTGATTACAGACTACGCTTGATATTTTATATGTATTCCAGTTTTCTTCATCTGACATCCATTTGGGCCTAAACCTTGAATTTCTTGGTTGGTATGAAAAGCCTAGTAGCTTCCAAGATTAATTTGTTGAATGCTTCCCATTTAGAATTTGCTGTTGGTAACATCATCAGTTGGTCCCACCGTATAGAATTTTAAAAATCTCTGAGCCCACTGTAATTACCTTTACAAAAACCCTTCCCTTTACCCCTGATGGTAGTTACATCTTTAAGTAAATCCTACATCAGTACACTGTGATCACTGCCACCTAGTGTTTCTTTTATCTGTAAATTCTTAATGTATGAATAATTGCTGCTGATAATGAGATCAAGGGTATTACTCCCTCTGGTTGCCTCTCGAACTTGCTACCACAGAAAACAATCATCCAGTAAATCCACAAAACTTTGCTAGTGTGCAAGTGACCAAACCACAAGTTCCAGTAAATATCTGGGAAGTTAAAATCCTCCATTATAATGCATTCTGATTTACTAGCCCACTCTATTTCACTATACAGTTGTTGATTTTACTCATCAGAGTCATTAGGCCTATAAGACACTCCTTTGTGCTTTTCCAATGCTTATGTCACACCAAATTGATTCAACATTACACTGTCCATCTATATCAACTGGATGCACTTCCTTAGATTTTGCATTTATTAACTAACAGCATAACCTCTCCTCCCTATCTGTTCTTTCTGTATGCATTGTATTCCCCAAATTCCAATTCTGCATTCCTTATATCTGTGTGACACCACATTTCTGTTATCTCAACAATATCCACCTTTGATGCCTTTACCAGCACTTCAACATTGATGATCATTATCAAATGGAATGTTTCAAGTTAGTTTGAGTTGCTACTTACTTTGGAAAGAGTAGAATTAAGTGCAATGCAGTTATAATTGGATGGACTTAATTGATTAGTTGAAAAGTGGTCTTAGTTGTCTCAGTGCAAATACTGTACAACCCATCTAAATACATGTTATTCCTGCAAACAAATAAACAAAACCACATAGAAGGGTAGCCTTTAATGTAGGCCTAAGAAAAGTGAAATGTATATAAAACTTATGTAACATAAAATGGGAGGTGAAAATATAAATTGGACTTTTAATTAGATTTTTTATTTTGTTTTGCTTAGGGTTGTGTATGCTGTCCACAGTATTCTGGTGGACAACCTGCTCAGTTTCCTAAACAGCAACAGCAGTATGCTCCTTCCATGCAACAACAGCCAATGCCTGCTGGTTATCCTCCTCAACAGCAGATGCGTCCAACAATGAGGCCACAAATGCCACCTTATGGCAGCCAGCAAGCACAGTATTATCAACAGCCACACATAAATGGGGCACCCCAGCAAACCCAGTATGAACCTCATTATGCCAACCAGTATCAACAACAGAATATCCAGGTATACAATTTTTGTCTATTTTCTTAATCACATAAGAAGTTGAGCTCAATGAGCATCAAGCTGAATATACATAATTGATATTTAGTTGGAGAAAATTCATTAATGAAACAATGTTCTGCCTGATTTGCATATTGTGAGATGTGGAAATTGGGTAAAACTTTTATTTCACTTTTATATTTTAGTCAGCTGTTTATTTTAATGAAATATATATATATAATATGAATATAAGGCATTGTTAACATAGAGCTTCAAAATTTGTTTGGCTATTCTCCCTTCTTTCACATGCAATCTGAAGCTTTCACAGCAGGTATTTGCCTTCCTGTAGGATAAACTCCTGTTAAAGTGCTTTTGAAGGGACGGGCCTCAAAGAGCATTATAATGTCTCCCCCACTACTTCACAGGATTGATCATTAGACCAGAAGAAAAAGTGGCAAAAGTGGGTTGTGTTATAACTGGAGCTTTAGTAATTAGTATTGGCTTTATTAATTACTCCTATGTATGAGGGTTGAAAGAACCTCTCATATGTAAACGTTATTGTAGATAGTTTTGAAACTGATAACAGTAATGGGATTGACCTAAATGAGGTAAAAACCTTGAATGAGGTGGAGTATCCACACTGCATATGTTGAAATTAAAAGTTGGTTAATGATGAACTGATAGTCTTATCATACTGGAATTTTTCTGACACATGTTCGTATTTTCACGTTTCTGTTATAAACACTGCTTCTAATTCTCTCATAAATTCATGCACAGATGTAAGGTTTTGTGTTTGGGCACATTAATGGGAGCAACATTTTGCAAGTTGCTCCCAAGCACATCTAATAACTTTCATTAGTACATATTTAGATATCTGGCTTTCATGTGTGAACTCTAGGGATTATGTATGATGTATGTAGGTTTATATTTTGAAAGTCACTTTTGGAAATGCAATTTATAATAGATTACAAAATAATAAAAACTTTGAAATGAGGAGTACATTGCACCTTTTAACCTAAGTTTTTCCAAGTTTGGTTTACAAAAGGCAAAATTGAAGAAATTCTTTGACAACATTTCACATTAGTATTGGGAAATCTTGTCAAAAGAAGAACATTTTAATATTTAAAAGCATATAGATACTAAGTATCTCTGGGTATGATCAGGCTGCCATGCACAGAAACTGAACTTGGCCTGTTTCAACGTAAGATTGCTCATCGGGGAAGATAGCATATTAGAGCTGGAAAAGAAATTAGAAAATATGAATTGGAATATCATTGGTTTGGAACAAGAAGAAGAAATTAATCGCTTATAAATTTATCAAGTGGAAATCTGTTGTACGCCAATAGAAAACAGTGAAAAGAGCACAGGTGGATTTGGCTTTCTGACCCATAAAGATATAAAAAAACGACATTTTGGAATTCAAAAGTACATCACCAAGAGTGTCAAGACTGCTTCTCAGGATTTCTAAGACGTAAACACTAAAGGTTTTTAATTTAAGCACAAACATCGAGCCATGATGATGAAGAGGTTGAAGAAATGTACGCTGAAATTGAGAGTCTTCTCGATGAGCAGAAAACCCACTACACCATTATTATGGGGGACTGCAATGCTAAGGTTGGAAAGAGACAAAACAGCACAGAAAGGGAAACTATAGGAAATTTTGGAATTGGTGAAAGGAATGAAAGAGGTGAACAACTTGTGGAATTTGCAGAATCTCCAGGAAGTCAGTAATGAACACTTTTTTTTTTTCAGGAAAAAGAGTGAACAGAAAGTGGACATGGAAGAGCCCATACAGATTAACAACTTATGAAATTGACTTTATCCTCTCTAACAAAGATATATTGTGAATGATAGTACTGTCTTGAACAAGGTAAATGTTGGAAGTGATCACAGAATGGTAAGGTGCACACTTGATATAGATGTAAGAAAATAAAATAAAAAATGACTCTAGTAAATAACACGAAGGTCTTTGAGATAACAGAAGAAGAGGAGAAAAAGCAGTATGTACTGGAACATAAGAACATGTTTGAGCTTCTGCAGTCTTTTCAGGACCAAGATATCGATGAGGAATACAACAACTTTCTGAAAGTGATAAAGCCTGAGAAACCTATAGGTAAGAAGAAAAAATTAGTCAAGAAGCATGAAGAACCGAAGACAACAAATGAAGAGCAAGATAAACACTGACAAGGAGAAAATTGAGTATACTGAGTTATGCAAAGCCATTAGAAAGAGACTCAGAGAGGACATAAGAAGATTTAACACAAGAAAAGTAGAACAATCATTAATGGAAAACAAACGACTTAAATCAGCAGCCATGAGCAGTAATACAGAAATACAAATGGTACTGAAACTGAAAAATAGCAATGGTGTACTTATAAATAGCAGAAGACGACTATAAAGAATTATATAAAGAACAAGGGAATGATGCCAACAGTGGGGAAGATGGATCACAAATTCGCAACACATATAACATATCTGATATCGTTCCTGATGAGGTAGAACATGCTTTGAAGAAAATTAAGAATCAGAAAGTCCCGGGTGAAGATTAACTTACTGTACAGTTGTTAAAATTGGCAGAAAGAGACATAACCCAGAAACTGGCAAGACTCTTCGTAAAATGCATTAGAAAAGGTGTAACGCCTAAGGAGTGGAATAATGCAATCATAATTTTGCTGCATAAGAAAGGAGATAAATCAAAAATTCGAAATTGTAGACCAATTAGCTTGTTGTCCCACATCTACAAGTTGTTCCCAAGGGTCATTACTAACAGATTAGAAAGAATACTTAATGAAAATCAACCAAAAGAGCAAGCTGGCTTTAAAACTTGATTCTCAACAATGGATCACCTTCAAGTAATATCACAGCTAATGGAAGAAAGCAAATAAATATAAAACACCATTAAGCCTGGCATTTGTAGATTATGAAAAGGCATTTGACTCCATAAAGCATAAGGTAATGTTTCGGGCACTGGAAAGACAAGGCACAGATATCCAATACATTACAATTTTGGAGAAAATATGTGAGTATGCTCCCTCCTTTATTAGACTAGACCAGTGGTTTTCAACCGGCGTGCCATGGCACCTTAGGGTCCTGCAACAATATTCCAGGGGTGCCACGTAATTTGGGTTTAAGATACTTAAACTTACTTTTTTAAAATTTATATATTTATTTTATTATAAAAAGGTGTACAGTATCTTTTCAATTTTGTGCTGATCTATAATTGATGTTTATTTAGTATCTCTATACAAAGAATAAAATTATTATATATATACAGTATATATATAATTTGCATTATGAATTGTAATTTTGTTTATAGGTATATTATTGTAATAACTGTCATATAACATAACATTTTTTTTAATATTATATATATATAGAGAGAGAGAGAAAGTTATCTAACAGGAAGAAAATTGAGTAGAGTTGCCACAAAATAAAATAAATTACTTAGGTGTGCCATTATTGAAAAAAGGTTGAAAATCACTGGGCTAGACAAAGACAATAGCAAATTGAAAATTGAGAAAGGCATTTGACAAGGAGACACAATATCTCCGAAGTTGTTTACTGCTACCCTTGAGGAAGCTATCAGAAGAAAGACTGGTCTTTAGACTGGTCACAGAAAGAAGTCAATGTGAATGGAGAGTACCTAAACCATTTACAATTTGCAGATGACATTGTGATCATAAGTCATGATCCCAAAGAATTAGAGGAAAATCTTAATCAGTTATGCAGAGTTAGTAAGGATTTTGGAATAAAGATAAATATGGCTAAAACAAAAGTAATGATGAATAAGTGTGCCACAGAAAACGGATATAATGATTGAAGGAGCAGTAATTGAAAAGTTCGATTCATATACTTATCTGGGACAAGTCATTATCTGTAATAATGATAAATGGCTGGACGTCAAGAGAAGGATATATTTTGGATGGATAGCATTCGGGAAATATAGTCAGATACTGAGGATCAATATCCCCATTTATCAGAAACGTAAAATAATGAACCAATATATACTTCCCTCCAGGACTAATTGAAGTGAAACTTGGGCCTCTCCAAAAGAATGGAAAAGAAGCTGAAAACTACACATCAAAGAATGAAACGAATTATATTAGGAATTGGATGTTATATAAGAAGAGAAACACATGGATTAGGCAGCAAACACAAATAAAGGACATTCTTATCAAAACGAAACAGCTGAAATGGACTTTGGCAGGACACAGCTCAAAGACATGATGACAGATGTACTAAGAAAATAACAGAATGATACCCAAGAGGAGCTAAAAGAAAACATGGCAGACAATAACAGAGATGGACAGATGAAATTCACGAGTTCATGGGTATTAAATGGATGACAATTGCACCAAAATAGAAGAAATTGGAAAGTTGCTGAAGTGACCTGCAGTGGATTGAAACTTCTGATGATATGATGTGCTAAGTTTTTTTTCATTTTTGTGTAACTTCAGAATTCTAGAAAATTGTGAAGTTATGCAAAAACTGTTCCACGAATCTGTCATTATTTGAAAGGGTTAAAAGGTAACATAAGCACAGTAATCTCTTAATTTATAAATATTCAGTCTGATAAACAAGAATTTCTGACACAATAAATTTGGTTTATTAACCTATTAGTTGATGAACTACTTCCAGAGCTGGCTTCAGGGACAATTGAGCGGTGCGGCTGCACAGGGTGCTAAAATTTAGGGGGTGAAAAATACAGAATTATAAAGAATATGTTGGGGCTTATATTAAATAATTTTACTATGATTTATTTATCGATACAATTTATATTTTAATAAATAACATTGTTATTTTTCAAAATGTGGTTGATTTATTTATTTCCTAAATAATATATTTGATTCTATCCTTCTGAGGCTCTCATACATTTTTTTTTTTTTTTAAAATAAAAAAGTTTTTTTTTTTTTTTTTTTTTTTCAGTTAATAATAAAAATATAATGCACTAACATAATAGGAAGTTGGGGAGGACACACCAAAAAATCTCGCACAAGGCGCTGATAGACCTGGGGCCAGTTCTGACTACATCTAAGTGTAGTGCATCCAGCTTTTCACAGCATTCTGAAATATACACTCTTTTACTAGACAAGTGTTTGAACTGAAATTTTATAGTTTTTGCAGCATGCCCACTTTGCAGATTTTCAAGCACATTGCCATATATGCATTACATGCCTATTGTCTTTACCATGTCCATCTGCTTAATCCATCTCAGTCCACCAGCCTCCAAATAGATGGACTTTCATAAATTGTTTTTTGTTGTTCTTTTTAGAAAGATTTATCAAGCCATTGCAAATTTTGTTAAAATCAGACCAGAAGAAATCTGGCAATTGTTATTTCTTTGGGATCTACATGTAATAACTCCACTCTTTTGGATGAATTTTTGTGAAATTTCATATTTCACTCTTTTAGTGTAATTTGATGAACCTTCCAATCTTTCATTTAAAATTTGGCCAGTCAAATTATAACAGTCTTTTTTTTTTCATACATACCAATATCCATACAATGTTTTGTAGCCAAAGCACTGGATATTATGTTTGTTTGCAGGTGCTGATTGGAGAAATGAATGGATAATATGGCATATGTGCAGAAACAAAATATTCATGGTTCGTGCTAATTTTTTTTTTTTTTTTTTTTGTTATAAATCATGAATTATTACTAGTTGCTAATATGCCTGAAATGTAACCCACTGAATATGTTAACTAACTTGTTTTGTTTAGTAGTCGTGGTTTAGTGTGCTTTTTTTTTTTTTTTTTTTTTTATTTAGTGGTATTTGCACACATTAGCACATATATATTTATTTGGATGGGGAGGTAAAGCACCCGAGGTTACGATGTCCTAAACTTGAGCACTAAATTCGTTTTTATTTAGATAAATCATCATCAACCATTTTCAATCCACTGCAGGATGAAGGCCTTTACAGTTTCCTCTGTTTTGTGCAATGGCCATTCATTTACTACCCACAAACTCGTGAATTTCATCTGTCCATCTCCGTCTGTGTCTTCCAGGTTTTCTTCTAGCTCCTATTGTGTACCATTCTGTGTTTTTCTTAGTCCATCTGTCATCATGTCTTCTAGCTATGTATCCTGCCCAAGACCATTTTAGTTCTTTAGTTTTGATAAGAATGTCCTTTACTTGAGTTTGCTGCCTAATCCATGTGTTTCTCTTCTTACCTAACAGTTTGATTCCCAATATAACTCATTCCATTCTTCACTGTGTAGTTCTCTGCTTCTCTTCCATTCTTTTGGTGAGTGCCCAAGTTTCACCACCATAAGTCATGGTGGGGAGTATACATTGGTTCATTATTTTGCGTTTCAGACAAATTGGGATATTGCTCCCCAGTATGTGAGTATATATTTCCTGAATGCTATCCATCCAAAATTTATTCTTCTCTTTACTTCCATCCATTTATCATTATTACAGCTAATGACTTGTCCCAGATAAGTATATGACTCCACCTTTTCAATTACTTCTCCTTCAATGATTATATCCCTTTCTGTGGCATACTTGTTTATCATTACTTTTGTTTTAGTCATGTTCATCTTTAGTCAGCAATCCTTACTAACTCGGCAAAACTGATTAATATTTTCCTCTAATTCTTTGGGATCATGGCTCATGACCACAATGTCATCTGCAAATTACAAATGGTTTAGGTACTCTCTATTCACACTGACTTCTTTCTGCGACCAGTCCAATCTTCTGAAAGCTTCCTCAAGGTCAGCAGTAAACAACTTCGGAGATATTGTGTCTCCTTGTTGAACTCCTTTCTCAATTTTAAATTTGCTACTGTCTTTGTCTAGTCTAATAAAGGAGGTAGCACTCTGATATATTTTCTTCAAAATCATAATATATGGGGTATCTATGCCTTGTCTTTCCAGTGCCCGAAACATTGTCTTATGCTGTATGGAGTCAAATGCCTTTTCATAATCCACAAATGCCAGGCTTAATGATGTTTAATATTCATTTGCTTTCTCCATTAGCTATGATATTACATAAAGGTGATTCATTGTTGAGAATCCTGTCCTAAAGCCAGCTTGCTCTTTTCAGTTGATTCTCATCAAGTATTCTTTCTAATCTGTTAGTAATGACTCTTGTGAACAACTGGTAGATGTGGGATAACAAGCTACTTGGTCTGTAATATTCAATTTCTGATTTATCTCCTTTCTTATGCAGCAAAACTATGATCGCATTATTCCACTCCTTAGGCATCACAGCTTTTCTATTGCATTTTGTGAAAAGCCTTGCCAGTTTTTGTGCCCTGTCTCTTCCTCCCAATTTTAAAACTCTATAGTGACTTCATCTTCCCCTGGGGCTTTCTGATTCTTCATTTTCTTCAACGCAATGTTCTACCTTATCAGGATGGATATCGGGTTTGTCATATGTTACTAATTTGCGATCCATCTTCCCAACTGCTGGCATCATTCCCTCGCTCCTTGTATAATTCTCTATAGTAGAGAGAATCATATTTCTCTCTACTATATAATTCTCTACTATAGAGAATTATACAAGGAGTGAGGGAATGTTAAAGTAGTCTTCTGCTATTTGAATCATGCCTTCTCAGCTGTTTATAAGTACACCATTGCTATTCTTCAGTTTCAATATAATTTTTGTCTTTCTGTATTACTGCTCATGGCTGCTGATTGAAGTCCTTTGTTTTCCCTTTAGTTTTCTTGTGTTAAATCTTATGTCCTCTATGAATCTCTTTCTAATGGCTTTGCATAGCTCAGCATACTGAACTTTATCCTTGTCAGTGTTTATCTTGGTGTTCATTTGTCATATTCAATTCATCATGACAAGAGTTTCTTGACTAATTTTTTCTTCTTTGGAGTTCTTTTCACCGATAGGTTTCTTGGGCTTTATCACTTTCAGAAGGTTGTAGTATTCCTCGTCTTGAACAATCTGCAGAAGCTCGAATTTGTTCTTTTGTAACCGTTCTGAACATTTACCTTGCTCAGAACGGTCACATCATTCACGATATA
This sequence comes from Mastigoproctus giganteus, assembly GCF_048544385.1. Taxonomy (NCBI): domain Eukaryota; kingdom Metazoa; phylum Arthropoda; class Arachnida; order Uropygi; family Thelyphonidae; genus Mastigoproctus; species Mastigoproctus giganteus. Next base: position 85,922,065 of record NC_143582.1, on the reverse strand, counting down.
TCTTCTGTTAGTGAGGATGAAATCTATTTCATTAGTTGTTAATCCATTTGGGCTCTTCCACATCCACTTTGTGTTCATCCTTTTCTTGAAAAAAGTGTTCATTACTGACATTCCTCGAGATTATGCAAATTCCACAAGTTGTTCACCTCTTTTATTTCTTTCACCAATTCCAAAATTTTCTATAGTGTCCCTTTCTATGCTGTTTTTTCTCTTTCCAACCTTAGCATTGAAGTCCCGCATAATGATAGTGTAGTGGGTTTTCTGCTCATCTAGAAGACTCAATTTCGGTGTACATTTCTTCAACCTCTTCATTATCATGGCTCGATGTTGGTGCATAAATCATTATAACCTTTAGCTTGTACCTCTTAGAAATCTTGAGTATTATTCTTGACACCCTTGGTGATATACTTTTGAATTCCAAAGTGTTGTTTTTTCTATCTTTATGGACCAGAAAGCGAACTCCACCTTTGCTCCTTTCGCTGTTTCCATTGGTGTACAGCAGATTTCCACTTGATAAACTTTTAAGTGATTCATTTCTTCTTATTTTTTTAGCCAAACCAATGATATTCCAGTTCACATTTTCTAATTCCTTTTCCAGCTCTAATATCCTATCTTCACTGATGAGCGATCTTACGTTGTAACAGGCCAAGTTCAGTTTCTGTTCATGGCAGCCTGGTTGTACCCAGAGATACTTAGCACCCTCTGCTTCCACTCTGATCTCTCACTACCGTAAGAGGAGGAGTGAATGCCGCTGTGGAGTGAGGGCCATTTGTTTCGTCGTGCTGTCATGTGCTGTAGGGTTTGGTCTTTTCCTCTTCAAACTGACCAGTTGTCTTGAAGAGAACCTCTCTGCACTTTTGTTGCCACCTAAGTGACTTAACAGGGCTTACCATTGAGAAGGTGTGCATGAGTGGATTTTAGGGAGGCATGCCAACCGGACTTCTCCTAAATCTTCTGAAGTAGAAAGATATTGGATCCATCAGTGTTTTAAACAGTGTCTGATGACACACAGAGTGCCTGTTCCCCTCTAAGCCCCATTTAGATAAATAAATACCTGCAAAAAGTAGTTTAATAATAATTTTATGATTTAAATATCAATTTATCTCTTGATATACATACCTGGAATTTGAAATTCAGAACTTTGAGGTCTGTACATTCTTGGAGTTGCAAATATAATCTAGAGTTGATAACATTCTAGCCTTCATCCTCTCATCAGTGGAGGCAAATCTTTATAGTAACAAGAAAGATCTCTCTTTCTGTATTTGGGTACTCATCCAAAAGTTCTTCAGTTACTAGACAATGTGTTAAGAAATCTATTGGTGTAAAATTTCTCAGCTTCAGCTTATCCATCTCTTCATCAAATAACTTTATTCACTCAAACCAGACCCAGAGAGTGTGCCATGAATGTTTCTTCAACATACAGGGTACTAGTTCCAGTTTTAACTCCTTACCTATTTCAACAATCCTTTCTTGCATTTTTTCAAGTGTCTCCTCTTGAAATCCAGAGAAATGGATGACACATTTAGGCCATCTTTCTTCACATAGCATTGACACAATTTGAATGTATTTTGCATTCTGTGATGAAGTTTTTCAAAATTCACTTAAACTGGGCTTTTCTATATCGGTTGTCTCTAAGCATTGAATGAATGTAATCATGTGTAGTATCACTTTATATATTTAACAATTATAATCTGGTCCATGGGTCTCTATGATTGATTCTTGTTGTTTTTTGATTATATGTGTTTGATTATATTGTTAATATGTGTTATTTTATTTTGAATTGTGAGAAAGAAGATGAATGACTTCATTCCATTTCCACCATCCTATGACTAGTTCATCTCATTGAGTTTGTCTGGATGACTCAGAGCATTTTTGATGATCTGCAGTGCCTTCTGTGCAAAGCCGCTCTTTCTGATGTAAATGACAGAAGAACCACTCTTGGAACAAGACTCAATCTTTCTTGTTTTATTTTCAAACTAAAGAAAGTTTTTTTTCAAAGCTCTTGGGTTCTCAAAGTGGTTTCCACTTAAAATCCAAAAAAACAGTATTGCCTACCAGAAGTTGTCTGATTCTTAGATGATTTTTGACCTAGAAGGCTTCACGATGAAAGCAGCGTTGGACATATTATGTCCCAGTCCCATTTCATCGATATGTAAGACTTATTTAGGTTTATACCTAAGCTTGTTAATAATTTTTGCTGACTTCTTGACATAACTCCTTGCCAAATGGTAACAGCACTTGCTCACTTATAACCAAATGAATGAGTATTAGTAAGGAAAGAAAGAAAAAAAAAAACTTTGTCTATACAACCTGTATCCATCTTATTGCAGTTTTCTCACCTCCAGAAAGCTGTACCTTAAATTTCACTAGACCTCCAACTTCAGTTACTCAGGGACACAGTTTATTCCAGTAGTCAAATGTAAATTTTCTGAGATCTATTCTGTTAGTTGTTTCTTCTAGTTTGTATTCACGTCATTCCGGCTAGACTAGGCTGATGCTGCTGGACAATTGTGATTTTAAGTTTTTTATTTTTATATGTGTAATGTGTAAAATAGGTAGCGTCATGATGAGCAATAAGAGAACCAATGACACATAAGAGAATAATGGTGTTAAACAGTGGACAATGGATGGGGAAGATGACAAATATAGAGTGTCCAGGAGGGGATAGCAGAAATGTGCACGTAGATAATTTTGAATGTGTGCTTAGCAGCTTATGAAATTTTAAGGGAACTCAAAAATATAAGTAACTTATAGTAATCTGTTTATTTCATATTTATATGCACTATATACTTTCAGAAGCATGTGCACAGGCACAAATTTATGAACTAGAAAATGAACGTTATTAATTATTTCATGTTTACATTTTGTTTATATATATATATAATATGTATATAGCAATTAATATTGAAGACATTTCAAGAAGACAATACCAAGATAGATTTATAGAAAACGCAAGGGATAATGTAAGGTTAGTAGAAAAAATAAAAATAAAAAAATAAAAAAAATATATATATATATATATATATATTTATTTATTTTTTATATTCCCCTTTTTTTATATATTCCCCTTTTTTTGTACATATATACACATATATATATATATATATATATATATATATATATATATTATTTTATCTTTCTATTGTGGTTTATTGTGTTTATTTTCTTAATTACGGGTGTTTTCTACTCATATGTATTATGGTTAATACATTACTGGTCTTTAAGCTAGCCTAAACTCGGTTATCTTAAATGCCCAGGGCCTATTCATTTATTATTTTTCAACTTGTTACGTATTGCTAAAGAAATTGTCATATTAATTATAGATGAAAAACTGTAGCAATACTACTTTATGACAAAATGATAAAATATTAAACATTTTTATACATTTATTGTATTACATCTTTATACATATTTGTATTACATCACATGGTCGTCAATCCCCTACTTCATCGGGGGCTTTGAGCGGATTGACGGTCCATTCGATGTAATGCATTACTTACTTACCCGTTTCTGTTTGTATCTATCACAGCTTTGCTATTTTGTCCGATACTGAATTCTAAGTTTCTTTTAAATTCCCATTTTTGTCCCTTTCCCATTGCTATTAGTTAAATAGGTATTATTTTTTATAAATTTATTATGAACCGAATTAATATCCCATAATTTCTACAGCAACTGTGATAGAATACACAAAGCCCAACGGGTGAGTTTTTTAAAAAATTACAATAACTTTACTTACTTGATGTGTATAAGTGGAGGTCGTAGTGTCGAATCAGGAAAGTTTCCCATCCTACTCGATGTGTTTCGGTGGAGGTCGTCGAGTCGAAAAAGGAATGTTTCGCACCCTTAACTTGTTTTATAGATGGCTATTTTTATGGCTTTGTCGCTTTAGCGTTTCCCTGTGTTCCGATGGTGTTTTGGCGGAAGTCCCCGAACTTCAGGCCAAGGTCTATTATGGTGGTTTTGTGGCAGGTTAAATGAATTTATTTAGTTGTGTATTTACAATATTTTTACATTTATTTTATGTCTCACCTCGGACAGTGCCGGTACCGCTTTTCCAAGGCGTAACAGCACTTGTTTGTCCAGAGGCAAAACTATATACATATATAATGCAAATAACAAGTGCTGTTACGCCTTGGAAAAGCGGTACCGGCACTGTCCGAGGTGAGACATAAAATAAATGTAAAAATATTGTAAATACACAACTAAATAAATTCATTTAACCTGCCACAAAACCACCATAATAGACCTTGGCCTGAAGTTCGGGGACTTCCGCCAAAACACCATCGGAACACAGGGAAACGCTAAAGCGACAAAGCCATAAAAATAGCCATCTATAAAACAAGTTAAGGGTGCGAAACATTCCTTTTTCGACTCGACGACCTCCACCGAAACACATCGAGTAGGATGGGAAACTTTCCTGATTCGACACTACGACCTCCACTTATACACATCAAGTAAGTAAAGTTATTGTAATTTTTTAAAAAACTCACCCGTTGGGCTTTGTGTATTCTATCACAGTTGCTGTAGAAATTATGGGATATTAATTCGGTTCATAATAAATTTATAAAAAATAATACCTATTTAACTAATAGCAATGGGAAAGGGACAAAAATGGGAATTTAAAAGAAACTTAGAATTCAGTATCGGACAAAATAGCAAAGCTGTGATAGATACAAACAGAAACGGGTAAGTAAGTAATGCATTACATCGAATGGACCGTCAATCCGCTCAAAGCCCCCGATGAAGTAGGGGATTGACGACCATGTGATGTAATACAAATATGTATAAAGATGTAATACAATAAATGTATAAAAATGTTTAATATTTTATCATTTTGTCATAAAGTAGTATTGCTACAGTTTTTCATCTATAATTAATATGACAATTTCTTTAGCAATACGTAACAAGTTGAAAAATAATAAATGAATAGGCCCTGGGCATTTAAGATAACCGAGTTTAGGCTAGCTTAAAGACCAGTAATGTATTAACCATAATACATATGAGTAGAAAACACCCGTAATTAAGAAAATAAACACAATAAACCACAATAGAAAGATAAAATAATAATATGTACTCTGTTCGTACCCGGGCATTGCTAAAACAGCTACCGGGACAACAGAAAAATCTAGAAATAATTTAAGGAAAACCACTATAAAAGTATATTAAAAGTAAAATACAACATAAATTATCATATTACTAAAGAATAATATATATATATATGTGTACAAACAAAGGGGAAAGAAGAGAATGAGTTCTGTTTCTGTAATGATCAATACATAAAATAATAATAGTAATCAATTTAGAGATTAAGTAATTTGAATCTAAACCATAAAAGGTAGTTAAAAATTTAGAATCAAAAGAAAGATAATATAAAGTAATAATGCAAGCACATTTTGAACATTATTGATCCAACAGAGAACGTAATTTATTAATTAAAATAACAATAAATGTAAGGCATAAGGCATATCTACTGTATCCAAGATGTGATGTAATAACAAGAGTAGTCATCATGAAAGAAATGCAAATCCCTCTAGTGAGAGTTAATGTGCATGTGGTGACCCTGTGTGATGGAAGTGGTAAAACGCCTGTAAATAGCCAGTTAGTTAAAATTAAGTTAATGCAAATAGAAACATGCAGATAATAAATAACCAAGTGAGTATTCATAAAATCTATGACGATATAAATTAAGATTTAAGAAATAGAGTATGTCATAGAATAAGCTATCTTAGGTAGTGCATACTGAGCCTATATATTTTAATTTATATTCTCTTCTTTCCCCTGTTTTTTTTTCATATACGGTAAAATCACGTTAGTACAAACTCGGTTTATACAAAGTACTCGTTTATATGAAGCACATATCATTCCCCTGCAAAAGGATAGGCTTTTCTATGTAAATATATTCCTTTATTACAAAATTCAGTTAATATGTATTACAAAGTCCTTTCACCCTGTGAGAAATAAATATTGTCATTTTGTATGTTTAATACAAATCTTGGCAGTGTGATCCGATTATTGCCCCCAGCCACCTGGCTCCCTACCTCCCAAAGGATGGCACTGACTTGTTTATACAGTTTTGTGTAAACAAAAGCAGTTTATGGTAGCTACAACGTCAAGTGCACTCTGAAAAACATCATTCTGAAGGATGAGTTGTTAAATTAACAAAAGAATAAAGTTTTTCTAAGTTGTTTACATGCACTCCCTTGCTCTCCGCAGGAATAAGGTCAGTTGCAATTGCTACCCCAGTTCAAATAGTCTTTTGCGATTGTATACAGCAATATATTTTTTGTGCCATTTTATTTGAGCTGATGTCTTTTTTGGAACTTGTCTTTAAATTAATTTAAAATTTTTTTATATTAAATCTTATCTAGAAGCGTTATGGCGACAAAATGTAGATGAACAGAATTAAGCCTGGAAATTAAACGAAAAATTATACAAGAGGCTGATAGGATGGAAAGAAGCAAAATGGACATTGCAAAGGAATACAACATCCCTTTACCTACTTTATCTACAATACTGAAAAACCGAAAAAGACTTGAAGTGCGTGGCACTGGAACATCGATGAAAAACAGGAAACAAATTCATTCGTGGTGCAAAACACGAGGAGCTTGAAACAAAACTTTCGAGTGGTACCAACAAATGCGTGCATCTGATTTGCCAATATCAGGTTTGGTTTTTCAAGAAAAGGCAAATTATCTAGTTCAGCAACATGGGATTAGCTACTTCAAATGCAGCAGTGGTTGGCTCCAAAGATTTAAAGACAGAAATAACTTGGTTTCACAAAATGTTTGCGGCGAGTCTGGATTAGTCGACAAAGAAAAGGCTACAGACTTGTTGTATTCTGTACGGTCCATCCTTGAAAAATACGAGTTGTCAAAATTAGATTGAAGAATGGCTTCAGAAAAAAGGAACATTTTGTTGATTCTAGACCATTGTACAGCACAATCTGCCGAGACACTTATGTTGACAAATATACAGCTGTTGTTTTTACCCCCCAATACCACCAGTTTAATGCAACCGCTGGATCAAGGCATTATTTATAACCTCAAGAGAGCATATAGAGCCTGCCTGATAAGGTACTTGATCCGCAACATAGAAGGAGGGAACAATTTGCAACCAAATTGGAATTGGGTGCTATCTGTAATCTTGCTTGGGAAAGTATTACATCAAGTGTAATAATCAACTGCTTCAGAAAGAGTGGCTTTGGCAAAAACATCATTGAAAAACATGGTCCAGCAGATGAATGTGATAGCAACAGTGAGGAATAGAGGAATCTGAAGGAGCATATTGATTTTGTTGGCGAATTTGAAGAGCTTGGGAAGGTGGATGATGAAGTTGCTACCACTGCAATGCCAACACCAGAAGAGCTGCTGGGTACCAAACAAAACGATGATGTTTTTGTTACCAGTGAAAGTAAAGAAGCACACACACTGCCATCTAACAAAGATGCCCAAAATACATTGAACATAATAATGTGTTGGCCTGCAGTAATGTTGATAAAGAAACAACTATTGCATTTGATAACGTCTGTGCTGTAGTTAAAAATGCATATAGGACAAAAACTGTGCAAACAACATTGGATTCTTTCTTTAAATTAGATTAATTTATTAAAAAGTTAATGGTTTGTATTTCTCCTTTTATATTAAGATTGTAATTCTTTTTACTGTGATACTAAAATACAGTCAGTCCTCTTATAGCGTGATAGTTGTGTTCCTAGAAACCGTCGTGCAATATAAACAACAGGCCCTATTGGAAAAATAGGGTTAGGTGCCGACCACCCAAGATTGAACACATTTGTAACCAAAACATTACCAAACACAATAAATAATCGTAATAAAATATTGCTAATGATTTTGCTTCTATCGTAAGCAAACTTGTTTTTTGTTTGATTTTCTATCCAAACAGATGACAGCCATTCCATCTCTTCCAGTTCTTTGTGTCTTAATCTAATAGATTTTAATTACACTTTGAGTTGTTCCTGCTATGAAAGTTTTTTATTTTCTCTGCATTCTTTGTATTTCTCGGCGTTGCCTCATTTAGTTCTGTAGCACGTGCAATATCACATGGTCTTTCATTTCGCTCAAAGCGTTTCAGAATTTCATATTTTTTCTCTATCAACAGAGGCGGACTGGCCATATGCTTACCGGGGAAACCCCGGTGGGCCAGAGGCCGGTGTGATTTTGGCCATAACTCATAGTATGAGGCCACTATAAATTTTCCCGGGTAAGAATTTTTGACCCAGTCCGCCTCTGTTTATCGATATTGCTTTTTTTTTTCTCTCTGAATCTGCAGTGTCTTCACCGGGATGCTTCCTTTTCACACCTTTTAAGTATTTTACTCATTTTTAGGGAATAAAGCACAATTACAAAACGAGGAGGCACGTTTGATACACATAAACAAACCTGCGCGCGTGTAGCAACTGAATAAACAACACCGTAAAGGCAGAGATACACAATTAACACCTCACATTTTACTAAAGCACATTTCTAGGGGTTACTACCATAAAACAATAAAAACCATTTCCAGTTGTATTTCTGCTAGTGGAATCTGTTATAAAGTGGTAGTAAACTCGATCTAATTGCATTTGCGATTATACCGATAGCTGGAATTGTGTTGGTTTTTACGTTATTATGGTGAAATGCATTTCCCCTTCACTGATATAAAAAACATAAATACATTTTCAGAGTCTTCTCTTCATTCCTATCGTGTTGCATTGAGTTGGGGTGATTCTGCGTTCTACTGCCATTTCTTGTAAACGCAAAGGCGAATCGTGCATAAGTGAATTCGGTTCATGTTATATAAGATATCATTCCTGTATTTATAAATCGTGTATGATCGAATTCGTGTAGTGTAAACACGTGTTATACGAGGACTGACTGTATAACAAAATATCTATATAACATAGGTGTAGATACACCATAGATAACTCATAAGAAACTACGATGGTAGTTAGTGTGGGAGGCATTATTTTCTCTGTATCTCATATTGTGCTCTTCCTTCATAATGAGTTGCCATGGTATTGCACTACCTCGAACAAGCAATGCTTCACTAATAGAGAAGACTATTGTTACTTATTCTCAGTGAGTAACACCACCCAGATGGCACCTTTTCAAAGCTATTGGCCTATCATCGATGGGTGGGCAGGTACCCTGGTATTTTCTTAAGAGGTTAAGAGGTATGCCTTGTGCATTTAGTTATTTTTAAATAACAAAATATATACTGTACAATTTTTTTCATTTTTGTTAATATTGCTTTTCTTTTAGTTTATCTTACCAATAAAATAAAATATTCAAAAAAAATGTTATTCCTATTACTGTATTGTTAGATAAGGCTTTTGTTTTTATTTTATTTTTATTATTTTATTTTATTATTTATTATTATTCTTAGGTATACAGTATGTACCAAAAAAAAAAAAAAAAAAGTAAAATTTTGACACTTTTGGGGGACCTTGTTATTACAAAAAGGTGAAAATTTAGGTCCCTTGAACTTTGTATTAACGAGATTCCATTGTACACACACACACACACACACACACACACACACACACACACACACACACACACACACACACACACACACACACACAGTGGAATCTCTAGAAAATGCAAGGGATAAAGGTTTGTAGGAAAAATACACTCGATACTGTGAACAGGGATAGTGCAATTTCTGTACCACCTCCGCAATAGTGACCCATGCATCAGGCACCCACTATCATCCCTCTTTCAAAGTCGGTTAACTCACGACAGTTATCCATACTGACATCGAATTACCGTCTATGTGAAAGAAATGGGTTCGCCAAGTGGTGGGTTCATCCGCCAGCGAGAGGGGGTGACTGCATCGCGTTGTCCAGGGACCAGGTATTTCATGAATTCTATCATTTCAGTGTATGCATATATATATATATATATATATATATATATTTATTATAGTAAAATTCCATTATTTTACAGCAAATAAATAAAAAATATATTGTTGGTTGTTGCTGGCCTCACATAACCAATGTTGCCACATCAATCTGTTTTCCTCTGAGTGTAAACAACAGACAACTGTTTATTGAAAAACATTAAAAAAAATAATTAGTATAAGGATGCTTCAAAGGTCATAAGTTACAAGTATTATTTTAATTATGTTTAACTTGTAGCTAATTCAATAAAGTTTTCATATCAATAAAACAACATAAATGATCATAAACAAACCATACAATAGCATATAATAGGAGCCTGATTTATACATACACTGCAAAACAGCTAAAAAGGTGGGAAAATACCAGTGTTGCCATCATTCCAAATCAAAATAATTTTACATGAAGATTGAAACGGCCATATATTTTTTCTGGTGCTGTAAGTACATGCTTAGTTTGCTTATAGGGTAATCCTGCACTGTGGAATATTGTTAGCTTTAGACTTTCTGTGTACACTTTTTGTGTTTTTTAAGACTCCTGAACATGATGTTGCTCGTGAAGAGTTATGGAAGAAGAGTAATAAATGTTATGCATTTATATTTAAACTGAATGGCTGAGTTTCAAGAATGTAAAATTATACAGTTTCATTATGTTCTATAAAGTTATAATCTTAGTAATGAAATAAGATAACTATACAGGGTGTTTCAAAAGTGATGGTCAATAATTTAAAGGTGAACTGTACAGACTACAATATGCAAAAAAGCCTAGTAAACATGGGTCCTTAAGTGAATCGTTTTCGAGACATTGCACATTTCTAGTTGGGATCCACCACTGACTTGTTTGTTTCGGTTAGGTTATGCTCATTCTCTCCCTTTCCCCTCTCTCAATGCTCTGAGACGTAGCAGGCATACTAGAACTTGTCAAAGGATAGTCAATATGGAAAGAGGTTACAGCTACAAAGAGTATGCGGACATGCACTTCATGTATGGTAAAGCCAACAGCAGTGCACTTGAGGCTGCATGTTTATACCAAGAAGCATTTCCCCGCCGAAGGCAGCCCAACAGGTACGCATTCATCAGGGTACATCAATACCTTAGAAAACATGGGAGCTTCGCACATGGAGTACAAGCAGGTAGGCCCAGAAGCATAACACCTGACGTTAAGGAAAGGGTGTTAGAAAGAATAGAACAAAATCCAGGAATTTTGACAAGGAGGGTTGCTCTGCAAGAGTGTGTACTGAGTCATAGCAGTATGTGGCGAATTTTACATCGCCAATTACTGTACCCTCCCATATCCAGCGTGTACAAGGTCTCAGCAATACAGACTACCCTCCCAGCGTGCTCCCTTAGTCAGTATCTTAACAGAAAATGTGCATTATCTCAAACAGTCATTTGCATCCCGATGTTCACTGGGACTTTTTTGCTTATTTTAGTTTGTACTTTTCACCTTCAAATTATTGACCATCATTTTTGAAACACCCTGTGTTTACTTTTCACTTCAGTTAATTGCGGAAAAAGAAAGAAAAAATTTTAATGAAATCAGAAAAAAAACAATGTGCATGAAATAAATGTACTGCTTACATTACCTAACTTATAACAGAAATATATTTTTGGATGTTTAAACTTTACTTAATAAAAAGAAAGTTCAGGTGATATCACATTTTCAACATATTTCATAGGTCTCTGGAAATATTTAAGATCGATTTTCTCCTGACCACAGAAATGCTTTCATATAAATGAAAGTATGTTTTACATATTACTCCAGAACAAAAGGCAAATTGAGGGCCAAATTTTCAACCTATGTTCTGTTGATTCTTGGGAAAATTTTAGATCCAGTTATGATTGCACATTTGCAGAAAAATGCAGATTACTACCAGATTTCAATATATATTTTGTTGGTCCTTGGGATGATTCAAGTTCGATTCCAATTTCATAGTATTCTCTCTACAGTTTTCCCAAAAAATGTTACTGTAAATTTGGAACAGGAGCTCTGATACATTTCAGAATTTCAATGCTTGCTTGGAATATTTTAGGAATCTTTGTAGTAAATTCCATATTGACGGGTTGTCTTATTTTGTTAAATCATGAATTTTTACTAATTGCTAGTGCACCAGAAATGTAAAGCTCTGTGTACATTAGCAAATGCATTGAAAAATAAATGTTCATTTGGTAATCTCCTGTAGTAGCATTTGCTTTATAGATAAAATTGGAATTAAGAAATAAACTGTTTCCAGCTCCCTCCTGCTCATAAAACAGTTTTCTAGATGCATTTTCTGGTTCAATGACTTCTGAATTAGCTTAAACTTGCCAACATTTTTTGATTTTCAAATTACTGTCAATCCAGGTTTCATCAATGTCGTTTTATTTCCTGTTCATTTCATTTCCCTTAAATACTTCGCTGCTCTCTTATGTCTGTTGTCATATCTTTGCATTATAACTTTTCTTATGTTTTGAGATTTTTCTCAGCAAAATCCCACCTTGTGAAGAAATTTTCTTGAAATATCTCTTTGCCAATTAAAATCAATTTTCTCTTTTAATGCTTGGATTAGTTTAAGTATGGTTGGTACTTTTTTTACAATAAATATAAAATCCTAGACTGTTTGCCTCATGATATTGTGATCCAATTGGTCCAAGTATAAGTTTTTTTCTTCTTTTTTTTTGTTTTTCGGGTGATAAGAAACTTAGTATTTACCTTCTGTTGACTTTGAATCTCTTTTAATCAGTCATTCTGAAATAGTGTTATTACACTGGAATGCTTAGTTGCTTGCATGCTTGATTGGTATATTCAATTTATCATTTAATGGTTCTTTATCAAAATCTTCAATAATGTTGAATACAATTACTTTACCTTGGCTAAGATGTTCCTCTTTTTCTTTTTGATACAGATGTCAGTTCATCCATTTGTATGGTTTTGTAATACCTGTTATGCTGATATTAAACTAGATGTAGGGATCCTTCTAATCTGCAGGCCATTCATGATGTGCATGAGCAATTAAAAATAAATAAATAAATAAATAAAAAAAAAAGGTCTGGTACAGATCTCAGACTATTATGGCATTTTGCCCATGGCACTTTTTTCCACAAGGAATAACTTTTAATCTGTAAATGATGATTGTTGTTGTTGTTGTTACTTTTGTGGTGCTTAAGCATTTTAGGACCTATGCACCATTGTATTACCTCATTGGAATTCATGTACATGTGCCATTTTGCATGTGTTGCAGGATGAAAAACCCAGAATAACTCAGGTGATGGCTGCTGCGCCTCTTCTTGAGGTTGGCTGACTACAGTCCTGACTGAAGAGGCCTTTAGGAATTCTTCCAGACTCCAGTGTGATTTTAACCCAGTAGGTGATTATGTTCAGTGTTAGAACACTATTGGTCTAAAGCAAATGATAGTGTTTAACACTATCATTTGCACCCTGAGTTTGCTCTGAAATTAGAAGCATATGTGGTTCAGTTTATGAATGGTTCTTATTCTTTTTTTGTTTATTCAGTACTACTGAAGGCACTATATGGAGATAAAGAAATCCATTAAAGAATTTTTTTAAAAAGTGATATGAAAAAAAATACTTTAGAAAAATCGGTCAATTACTGAGTGCCGTCACGAATAGTCGTTAGTGTAGTATCTCAAATAGAGAGCTTTATGGTAACTGAAAAAAAGTGTGTAGTACCCTGGCTTGGCCTAAAACTGAGGAACTAGCGAAAAACGTTGTCTATTGGAGTCCTTTCCAGTTGTTGTGAATGACAAGGGTGGGAGAAGCAAACTCCGACTTCTTCCTGGAGAAGTGATTTAAAGCACCTCCCCCACCACCACCACCGCCGCCTCAAACACTCTCTAAGTACCTCCTTGCCAGGACAACTCCATCTTTGAAAATTGTTAAAAAAATACTTCTCATTGCAAAAATTTATAAATGACCTTTATAGAATTAACTAATTATTTAGCAACCTTTTTTTTTTTTTTCACCAGAAGAAGAGTTTACTTAGTACAAAGAAGGGCACTATCGAAGTGCAATAAAAAAATTCGTTTTTTTAATTTTAACACAAAAAGTAAATGATAGATTTTCAATCGGAAACAGTTTTTCCCTTGATAAGCAACAAATAATGCATAGCTGATTAAGTGTAAAGTGTATTGATGTCTAGTGGCATCAGGGGTTTTCCCCCCATCTCCGGCGGCGCCTCCGTAGCCAGGTGGGAAGGAGCAGCAGTGCGTAGCACACGCTTCTTGATTAGGACCGGGGTTCGAGCCCGTCACCACCAAATACGGAGCATGCGGAAAGATCAGGGAATGACCACAGCACCGGAGCAATATGGCCTTAGTTTGCTAATGCTCCTAAAAAACCAAAACCAACCAACCCCATCTCCGTTTTGCTTTCATTATAGGTTTAAGAGTTCACTGGGAAGGCCAGAGATAAAAGTGTGGATTTTATATATGTGTAGTGTTGTGTATTGTTGTTCATCTGGCCGTTTAGCCGCTGGACCCCTACTGAGGCCCACGTTGCCCCCACACTGCCTCGTGGAGGCAGACCAGGTGCACAGTATGACATTTTACTCTGGAATGCATTGCCAATGTGATTTTTAAATTTTTAGCTCCATTAGTGACGGAAATAGAGGGGGGACTGAAAGTTACGTTTTCCTGTCTGGCACCGCCATTCTTAACTTATATTTTAAAAAAATATTTTAAAATTATATTTTAAAACCTACTCGTTGAGCTCTTTCCAATGGTGTATAATAAGCTATAGGTTTTCGACAACATTTCCCCCCCCCCCCCCCCACACACACACATTTCTCTGACAATTTTTTGTCAACAATGATCAATATGGCATTATGTTGGCCCACATGATGTACAAACCCATGCAAAATTTCAAGTCAGTCGGTTGAGTGGTTCCAGAGATACAATGCTGTGACAGATGGACGAACAGACAGACAACTGTGTGACATTATAAGGGTCCTTCGTTAGACTACGGACCCTAACAAGACATACATTGAGCACAATGCAGTTTTTGTTTTTTTTTTTTTATAATAAAATGTCCTTTCAGATGGAGAGAAGCTAGCAAAAAAAAAAAAGTAATAATAAACTTACTTTAGGTTGGAATCAACCTTATCACCTATATGGATACCATCTTAAAAAAATATACTCCTGTGTTCTGACAGGACTTTAAATAATGTACTTTATTACATTAAATGCCCTCATATAATAAATTGTTTTGCTACTAAAAAAAGTAAAATGACATGCTGTTAAACACTACACAAGATTTTTAAAGCATAAAAATTATCATCTTAATATTTATTAAAAAAATTATTTTAAAAGATTATATCTAAAAGCTTTTTTGTACATTGATGTTTTAGAGAAATATGAACTATCAGCCATCTCCAATACCTGGTAATCCAACACCACCCTTAACACCAGCCTCAAATGTGCCCTCGTACTTATCACCAAATCAAGACTTAAAGCCTAGCTTTCCTGATATGAAGCCTCCTTTACCACCACCAAGTAAGGAATTATATACATTGTCAATATTAACAGATGGTGTACATAAAATTCCCTAATAAAAATAATTTTATTATCTATTAATATATAATTAATAAAATTAATATGCTAATGGGGAATTTGTACACTGTATGTTTATTAATATATACCTTGTATTGACTTCGGTGATATAGATGTATATCATAATTTTTTAATTGGAAAAGTTTAAAAATGAATGGTTCCTGTTGGTATACAAAATACACTGAGTAATCACTGATGTGTAATTTTCCTGTAGATTTTTGGTTTGTACTTTGAATTCTGTTACCACCGCTACCAATAATAATAATATTAAAATTATTTTCTGCATCCAGTTTATTTGTTCCTGCATCATAGTATACAATCAAATTGGTCATATAGTATTATTCCTTAATAAATCTATTCTGTGACTAGTATAACTGCACTTCTGCATTACTTCTTTAAATAGTGACACCATTATTTTCCATGGAATAGAAGTTGAGCTGGCAGTCCAAGATGCTCTCATAATTATGGCTAAAGGTTTGCTTACCTCCTTTGCTGCCTCCCTTTATGTAATTGGATAGATCCCACCACCTCAGATGCCTTTTTATGTTTAGCTTCAATTTCTCTTCCACTTTCTTCTCAATCAACACAACTCACATCTGGTGAGTATGGGATTGGCAACCCCAGGGTCCCGAGCTGCTGGATATCATCATTCTTCTCTTTCTTGGTGATTCCTTTCTACTTCTCTCTCTCTCTCTTTCTCTCTCTCTCAGGGTAATTTTCAGGGTAATTGGGGAATTTGGGGAATTTTTTTTGGGCTGGTGCAAAATAAGCCTCAGGCTTCCTTGCACCATATTGCTAATAATTATTATTATTTAGCTCCTTATTAAAATTTGATAAGTTCTGGCATCCCCTTTCCTAAAAGATTTCCTCTTCTCTTTTGTGAATGTAGATGCAATATATATATTCAGTTTGTCAGCCACCTGAGGAAGCTCATCAATAGTTTAACTATTATCAAGTGGACCATTGTGATTCATCCCCTTCCTTCTAGTGTATAGATAAGCAAAAATGTCTATTTTTCTTTGTAAAAGAATTTTCATAATCTGCCTTAGCTTGGTTTAACCTGCTTTATGACTTGATTACAGACTAGTTTCTATCTACCATAGGCTTCTGTATCACTCAATAATTTAAATGCATTCCATGCAGGCCCCTGGTGTCATGTGATTGTGACTGAGCGATTTCTTTGTGCTTTCACTGTGATTTTCTGAAAGGTGAATTCTAGTTCTCTTTTACGTTCCACTCCTTAAGAAATCCTTTTATTTAATAGTAGCTCTTGTATCAAAAGTACTGGTGAGTAAGTAAGTGAGTAAGGAAGGAAAGCAACCTTTCTGTTTTTTTTTTTTTCATATTTTATAGACTAACTCCTACTAATTTCACTTTGTCACACCAGGCACTGCTCCTGCCTCCCTGCGGCAGGGCCGGTAGAAAAGTTCATCTGCCAAGGGCTAAAAGGAGCCAATATGGAACACAATATGTTTCCCTCTTTAGAACTGGCAAGCTGTCAGCCAGAGACAGAAAATGACCATGACTTTTTGCAACCAAAGAGGTTTAAAACCAATTCCTTGGCGACAGAGTTTCTTGCATTCTTAATAATGCACTATCAGAACAGCCTCTTAGTAAGCTATCCCCCTTTCTAATCCAAACGCACTTGGAAAGTATTGCAGGGTTTCCCAAGATGGTTAAGAGACTGCAATCAGGGGACTTGATTGTAGAAACTGTCAACCACAGACATTCTGAAAAACTCTTACAAATGACAAATTTTGTTAAAATTCCAGTGAAAGTAAATCCCCATGCAACTCTAAATACATCTAAGCGTGTTATATCTGGTTGGGACCTGATTAATGTGATGGAGGAAGAAATTAAAGGAGAGGTTCAGGAACAAAATGTAATTACTGTAAAGAGAATTATGATCAAAAGAGACAATTTACTCACACCTACCAGAAATATTATTCTCACCTTTAACAGTCCAAACCTATCCTAATCATTAAAAGCAGGTTATCTACTCTGCCACATTCATCTTTCTTCCTAATCTGTTGAGATGTTATAAATGTCAAAAGTATGGCCACTCTCAAATGCCATGCAGAGGGAACCCAGTTTGTCCAAACTGTGGATCCTCTGATCACTTTCAAAGTGACTGTTCAGCAAAAGATATGACCTGTCCCAACTGCAAAAGCAACCATCCTGCTTACTCTAAAACATGAGAGGTGGAAAATGGAGAAAAAAAAATTGTGAAATATGAAGTTGAAAGGAAGTTAATTATCAAGAAACAAGAAAATTAATTGTACCCAGTATACCTAACTGTATCTATGCCAATATTGCAAAAAATCTCAAACAATAGCCACTCAAACTGATGTTACTGTTCCATCAAACATATGAATCTCTCACAACAGTCGAATGCTTTTAAGCACTCAGATCAAGCAGGTAATATGCCTCTTATGATACCAACAAAATCTCCTCATCCACCTGCGATTCTACCACTTCAAATAATCCTAGTTTGACTTCAAAAAAGATTATTCAGTACACATCGATGGATGCAGAGTACTCATCCAAACAGGAAGTTCCGATTGTGGAAATTTTTGCAGAAGAAGAGATGGACACTAGTCGCCCTACCTTTCCAAAAAGAGACAAACCAAAACCTGAATGCCATATGACAACTACGTCAGGTACAGCTTCTTCTAAATTTAAATAATGCCTTATATTTTGCAGTGGAATTGCAGAGGCTTTTGTGGTAACATTGATGACATTCAGTACTTAATAAACCACTATTTTCCAGTTCTCTGTCTGCAGGAAACCTATTTAACTCCTCAAATTTCTGTTTCCATAAAAAACCATTCAATCTATTGAAGAGATCAAAATACTTCCAATTCTGCTCGTGGTGGTGTAGCTATTTTGATTAACTCAAAGATCTCAGCTAGCCAAATCATTCTCCAAACCCAAATAGAAGCCATTGCTGTGCATCTGATTACTCACATTGCATTAACACTAGTCTCAAGCTATCTTTCACCAAATCATACATACTCTTATAATGATCTTGAAGAGCTTTTAATCCAGCTGCCCACCCCCTGTCTGCTTGCTAGGGGATTTCAATGGCCACCACCCTTTATGGGGAATTAGATAGACACAGCTGACTGATTGAAACCCTACTAGATAAACAAACCCTCACCATTCTTAATAGTGGTGCACACTTCCATATACAGTTACCTACTGGACAGACTTCTGTAGTTGACCTTTCGATTTGATCCCTGATACTGTTTCCAGTCATTGAATAGTCCACTATGGATGATGCCATGGGCAGTGACCATTTTCCAGTTTTTTGTAACCTGCTCACTATACAACCACCATTAAACCAACCCTGCAGGAAATGGAAATTCTCTAAAGCCAATTGGGCCAAATTTCAATCAGCAACCACTTTGGACAAAAAAAAAAAAAAAAATGATTCAACTACAGCCTATAGATAAAGTAACATTATATCAAATCCCCTAACCTGATCTCATCCATCTCTTCCATCATGCAGTATGATTGATGACTTTTGAGGTTATGATGAACGTCGTGGCGAGATCCAATATTCCTTACATTTCGAGGGTACAGCTCTAAAACGGTGTTGGCAGGCCGGCCGCTAGTTAGTACACCAGACTGAACCTATTGGTAACTCTCTAGGAAGCTTCTGGATCAGCTAGTGTATAATCTTGCTGCCTCTACTCTGCCAGATAGTGACTGGAGGGAGTCCGAGTAGTGTGTATGCGGGGAGCATTGTCGAGGCTACGTTATGTCAAGGATCTGGGTCTGGGTATGTTCTTACCACATGTACGCCATATACAAAAATTTCATTACTTCATACAGCATGTCCCACCTACTTTTTCTTACTATTGAATACACCATGAATTGTCAAACTAATAGAGCAAGCTTATCTGCGAAAAGATGTAAACCTCCCAAGGACTTCCTAATTCATTTCACAAATATACGTGGTCTCAATTCTAATCTCAACGTCCATTTCCACTTGCAGTCTGCCAAACCCCATGTACTTTTTCTGACAGAATCTCAGATATCGGTTGATTCATCTACTGCTCATCTCAGATGCCCAAATTATTCGCTGTATAATTCCTTTTGCCTCAAAGGTGGTACTTGTGCATATGTCCGTTCTGATATTCCCTGTCAGAGACTTGGCAATTTGGAATCTCCTCTCTTTGATCTTCTCTGGCTTAAAATCTCTCTACCTCATTGTGTCAAATTCATCTGTTGTCTCTACCGTTCTCCCAACTCCACTAATCACTTGGAGCTCTTTGACTTCCTCTCTTTGCAACTTGACTTTCACCAGTCCAACTTTCCTAACAGTGAAGTAATTTTCCTTGGTGATTTTAATGTTCACAACTCCAGCTGGCTTCCGTTTTCTAGTCACACCGACCCAGCAAGTCGAGATGCTGAGGCTTTTGCAATTACAAATGACCTAGCACAGATTGTTCATTTACCTACAAGAATACCGGACAATCCTAATCATACAGCCAATACGCTTGATCTTTTTCTTACAAACAACCCTTCTAAGTACACGGTCGAAGTGAGAAGTCCTTTAGGCACTTCAGATCACAACTTGGTGATTGTCTCTTCTCCAATGGAACCTTTATCTCATGGCTATTCCCAACCACGTGTTGTTTGGCATTACAAGAATGCAAAATGGGATGATCTGCGAGACTTCTTTTCTTCTTTTCCTTGGTCGGATTACTGTTTCAAAACTTCTGATGTCAACGTTTGCTCAGATCGTGTCAGTGAAATTATTCTTGCAGGAATGGAATCCTTTATCCCACACTCCACTTTAAAATCTCGTCCTTTATCTAAACCTTGGTTTTCCAATAAATGTGCTAAGGCTGTTCAAGAGAAGAATGTTGCATATCGTAATTGGCTTGTTTCTAATTCTTCAGTTTCATTTTCTGCCTACACCAAAGCTCGCAACAGTTGCAAAGCAGTTATTAACCAGTCCAAACTAGAGTTTGAACAGGCTAAGAGTAGAAAACTTGCTTCTTGCCCTAATGGTAGCCGAGCATTCTGGTCTCTTGCCAAAGCTATTGGCCGCAACTTTTGCCCATCTTTGCTCCCGCCTCTGTCCAAACCAGATGGTTCTGTTGCCACTTCAGCTAAGGATAAAGCTGACCTGCTAGCATCCCATTTTTCTTCCAGCTCATGTATTAATGATCTTGGTAAAACACCTCCCACCATTCCCAACATGCTCCATTCAATGCCTCCTGTGGTCTTCCGTCAAAAGGATATCAGAAGGATTTTGATGAATCTTGATGCTAGGAAAGCTCCAGGTCCTGATGGTATTTCTCCACTTGTTCTCAAAACCTGTGCTCCTGAACTTACTCCTATTCTTTACCACCTTTTTTCACTTTCTTATTCCAAAGGCGTTTTTCCTTCTGCTTGGAAATTTGCTCATATCCAGCCAGTTCCTAAAAAGGGTGACAAATCCCTCCCATCCAATTATCGTCCCATTGCTATTACTTCTACTCTTTCTAAAGTAATGGAGAAATCAATTAACCGCCAACTCTTAAACTACCTAGAAACCTTCCGTCTGATCAACGATCACCAGTATGGATTCCGTCAGTGTCGATCCACTGGAGATATTCTGGCTTATGTTACCCATTTATGGACTAATTCAGTGGAAAGGTTCGGTGAAACACAAGTAGTTGCTCTTGACATCTCAAAGGCTTTTGATCGTGTTTGGCATAAAGGTCTTCTAAACAAGCTTCCATCTTATGGTTTGCCAACTGTTTTTAGTAATTTTAGTTATCCAGTTTTCTCTCTGATCGCTCACTGAGGGTGATGGTAGATGGCTCTCTGTCTTCTAACTTCTCCACTAATGCCGGTGTCCCCCAAGGTTCAGTTCTTTCCCCCACTCTTTTCCTCTTGTATATCAATGACCTGCTTCCATTGACTGGAAATCCTATCCATAGTTTTGCTGATGATAGCACATTGCATTCAACTTTCCATTTTGAGAAAATTTGTCCTGCTCAACCAGCTTCAACTTCTCGAAAATCTGCTACCAATTCCTTAAATGCCGATCTTCAGGTAATTCTCCAGTGGGGCAAAGACAACTTAGTTGATTTCAACCCTTCTAAAACTCAGTCTTGTCTTATATCTCGCAAAAAGGATTCTTCTACTCCTATGCTTATCTTTAGTGACACTCCGATTTCTAGGCAAAATGATATATCTCTTTTGGGGATTACCCTGACTTCTAATCTCTCTTGGCACAAGCACATTACAAATATTGCTTCCTCTGCATCTAAAAAACTTGATTTTCTCTTTCGCTCTCGGCGTTACTTTTCTTCCAATCAGCTTCTCATTCTGTATAAATCGCAAATTCGCCCTGCCACGGAATATTGTTCCCATATCTGGGGTGGTGCCCCCAAAACCTCTCTCCGGCTTCTTGATTCCATTCAGAAGAGGGCAGTTAGGTTAATTAATGATTCATCTCTAACAGAGTCTCTCCACTCGCTTTCTCATAGACGCACTGTTTCTGCTGCATGCCTCTTCTACAGATACTTCCATGGGCACTGTTCTTCTGAATTGGCTTCTATAATTCCTGCTCTCTCTTTCAAAACAGTCCGAACACGTGCCGCCACCAGCCAACATCCATTTACTGTCCAACTTCAAACCCACAGAACCAACTTTTCATCTTCCTCATTTATTCATTCAACTGCCGTTTTCTGGAACAACCTTCCTTCATACGTATTTCCTGAAAATTACAGTCTACAGAAGTTCAAGTCCAATGTCAACAAATATCTTCTTTCGTCATCTTAACCTCAAACCCAAGCACAGTACTAAGTACTATAGGTTCTAATACCTCTCGTGTTTGGGGTCTCATAAAAAAAAACAAAAAAAAACCTGATGGCACTTCAATTGTTGGTGGAACAAAGAGTGCACAAAAGTGAAGAAGGAAAAAAATAAAGCATTTAATTTATTCCATCGAACTTCAACCACAGCTAATCTAAAATTAGCTACAAGAAGCTATGGGCAAAAGTGTGTTTCATTCAAAGGTAAGCCAAGAACGGTTCTTGGACTCTGTTCGTATCTATCAATAGAAACACTGACTCCAGATTAATATGGAAGCAAATTGGACAGCTTTCTTGGAAGTTTACAATCATCCCTTCCTCAATTCTTTTCTGCAATGGGCAAGAACTCTCTGCTCCTCTAGATATAGTGAATGCCTTGGGCAAAACCTTTGTTCAAGTCTCAGCTGCATCAAACTACACTCTGAATTTCCAGAAAATTAAGACAGCCACCAAACAGAGAACAATCAACTTTTGAACCTTACTGTAACTTCCATATAATCAGCCTCTTCGATATTGTGAACTTTTACAGGCCATTAAAACAATACGAAACAGTGCCTCTGGGACAGATGGCATATATTATGTCATGCTGCAGCATCTTGATGACAAAAACTTACAACTGCTGCTAGTCTTTTTTAACCAGATCTTGCTGGAACATATTTATTCAACTCTTGGCACCATGCTACAGTTTTGGCCTTTTTGAAACCTGGAAACGATCCCTCCAGTTCTAATCATTACCAGCCAATCTCTCTGTCAAGTTGCCTTGGTAAAATTCTTGAAAAAATGATCCGCAATCGACTCATTTGGATCATTGAAACTTAACATCTACTGAGTAATTGTCAACATGGCTTTCTCAAAAACAGGTCCTCCTTAGATCTGATGATCAAGGGCAAATCTGAAATTCGCAATGCCTTTGTGAAAAATGAACACCTTGTTATGGCCTCTATAAATATAGAGAAGGCATTTGATACTACCTAGCAGTATGGCATTCTCAGTGACCATCATAATATTGGTCTATGAGGCAACCTGCCTATATTTATTAGGAACTTCCTCCAGAGCCACTCTTTCCAGGTTCTACACCAAAACTCCTGTTCTTCTACATTCTCGCAGGAAGGAGTACCACAGGGGGCAGTATTGAATGCAACCATATTTGCCCTTAGAATTGATTCCATTAGAAAAGAACTCCAAATACTGCGGAGACGTATCTTTATGCTGATAATCTCTCTATTTCTTGCCATTCTCAGAACATGAGATCTATTGAGTGGTAATTGCAGATGTCCCTCAATTTGATAGCCAATGTTCAGGCCCTATATGCAATCCACTTTTGCATTCAACATAAATTGCATATAGACCCTGAACTTTGGCTATCAAATTACACCATTCCAATTGCCAGCAATATCAAATTCTTGGGATTGATCCTTGACAGCAAGTTAAACTTCTTTGAGCACACTAAATTAATATGTACTACCTGTCTGATAAAGCTGAACGTGTGCTAAGAGCTTTATCTGCTCTGTCTTGGGGAGAAGGTTGTACAACTTTGCTGCTCTTATATAGAGCAGTGATTAGAACCCTTTGGATTATGGTGCCCCAGTTTGATTCTGCCCAAAAGAGTGTATTACACTGGCTCGATCCGTACAACACAATGTGCTGCTCTTGGTGCTTATAGGTCATCTATAAGCACCTATAGTCTATATATTGAAGCCCACGAGCCCCCTCTGTACCTCCACAGAAAAATGTTATTACTTAAATATGCAGCCAAAATACAAAGTTTTTCTCTGCACCCCATTCAGCCATACCTCTTTAATCCACCATTTCACAATCTCTATAGAAATAAACCAAGTAAAATGCGACCAGCAGTCCTACGACTCCTTGAAATATCAGAGAATTGGAATGTTCCTCTCCACAATAGGCATCAGATAAAGAATTATTCTCACCCACCATGGACTACCTTTCCTCAACCGACCTGTGATACCTTTTTTCTCCAATAGGGAAAGAATCGTCTATCCACTCAGAATGTGCAACAACTCCATGCTAGCCATATTCAAAACTATTTTTTTTACTTCTTACGGATATATATGGATGGTTCCAAATCTCATTCAACTGTTGGAGCAGCAGTGGTGTTTCCCTCTCTGCCATCATATCAGCATCTCTTCCACTCAAGTACGGCAACTTTTCAGCGGAACTATATGGAATACAATTAGCTCTAGGAAATTCGACCCTTCACCCATCTGCAAAATATTTAGTTTACACTGACTCTCTCAGCCCAGTTAAGCAATGCAGAATCCCTCTCATAAGGATCATAAATCAAATCAGGAATTTGCTGCTGAAAATTAAACATCGTCAACAACTAGTGATTTTTGCTGGATTCCAGCACATTCAAGCATTAAAGGAAATGAACTGCTGATATTTCTGCTAAAAATCCATCAAATTTAGGCCTAACTTCTGTCTTTATTCCAGTCTCTGATTATAATATCATAATTCAAGCAGCATACCATATACTGTGGACAGAGCTACGGCATAACCAAAAAAATAATAAACTTTTACAGTTGAAACAGGACCCAAAATTTTGGCACTCAAGCATTCGGACAGTTCGACGAGAAGAAGTGGTACTTGCATGGATTAGAATAGGGCATACTTATCTGACTCACCTCCATCTACTCACAGGCAATGATCCTCCTCAGTGTCCACACTGCTCTGAACATCTAACTGTCAAACATATTTTGATTGACTGTTTCACATTATGAACAACATAGAATTTCAGTATTTCATTCTCTGGATAATCTCCATGGGAGAGGAGGAGAGGAGGCAAATATTAATGAACTTTTCTGTTTTTCGAAACAAATAGGAATGTATGAACGAATATGATTAGTTATCGAATATAGATTAATTATGTGATTAGATCTAAGCTGAAATGAAATTGAACTGGCTTCATATTATTTATTTTTTGACATTTCCTACGAATAGGCGCACTGTAGCCACAGCAACTTGTGCACCATTAAGCACCCATACCACACACACGCATCCCACCATGCGTTCCTCTGCCACGAGTCTCATTAGTTCATCTGATGTCCATTTAGGTCTAATCCTTGAAAGATATTTCTTCATTGGTATGAAAAACCTAGTAGCTTCTATAATTACTTCCCTGAATGCTTCCCATTTAGAATTTGCTGTTGGTAACCCGATCAGTTGGTTCCACTGCATATAATTTAAAAACAATCTGAGATCACTGTAGTCGCCATTATGAAAGTAGCATCTCTTCCCTTTACTCTTAATGGTAATGATATCTACAAGTAAAACCCACATCAATACACTATTATCACTGCCATCTAATGGTTCATTTCTCTGCAGATTCTTAATGCTTGAAGAATCGTTGCTAATAATGAATGAAAATCAAGAACAAGAGAAAGCGACCAGAGTGTTTCTTTCTCTTGTTGCCTCTCTAATGTGATGCTATAGAAAACAGTTACCCAACGAAAATTGTGGTGTAGTGTGTGAGTGACTACCAACATGCTCAGTCACTATCTGGGAAGTTAAAATCCCCATTATATGGCTTTTCTCATTTAATAGCCAACTTAATTTCTCTGTATCGGTTTTTCTTATACTCATCACAGTCATTAGGCCTATAACACACTCCTACTCTCATTTTTGTTTTTGCAATGCTTAAATCATTCCAAACTGACTCAAGATTGCCCTGCTCACATGTCAGCTGGATGCATTGCCTGAGATTTTCTATGCTTCTTAATTATTTATTTTGCAGAAGTAAAAATTATTTTTTAATTTTTATTACAATCACTTAGTATAAAATTCATTTACATAGTGAACAAAAACATATGGTGGTCCAGATGCAGATTACTCTCTCTCTCTGTCTCTGTGTGCGCATGCGAAGAATGCATTCACATTTTTCAGACTTAAGTAAAACCGATTGGTAACGAAAATGCAAGACAGAAATGACATCACATCCTAAAATCAGTCACTAACGTTAATTCAGTAGAGTAAGTAGTGGGAGTGAGCATAAAACGTTACATCATTCATAAATTCGGTTCTGGCTGTTCGATTTTAAAGATTTAAACAGTTTTGATTTTCATCAAAGATGTTTTCACATAAAACATCTTTCTTGCGTACAGGGTACACACACAGTTTTTTTAAATTGCAGTAATGAAA
This sequence comes from Mastigoproctus giganteus, assembly GCF_048544385.1. NCBI lineage: Eukaryota > Metazoa > Arthropoda > Arachnida > Uropygi > Thelyphonidae > Mastigoproctus > Mastigoproctus giganteus. The sequence goes on along the minus strand of NC_143582.1, from coordinate 85,895,645 downwards.
CAATGTTCATGAAGATGGCTATCATTGTTGACATCCAGAGTACACAGTATTTGTGTTACTTTCCCCCATCCTATGCATAAAGTTTCATAAGTGGGCATGTGAATGTACACCATTCAATATATCTTTTTGAAAAAAAGTAAGAATAAAATTAACGTAAAGGCAGTTGTTTCTTATTCATTATTTTCACATTATTTGGCCACATATTTGCATTGGCTGTACAGTTATTATACAAGCAGGCCCTCGTTATAATGCAGTTTGCTTTACGCTGATTCACTATAACGCTGTTCTTATATTATAACCTGTAATCTGACTATAACGCTGTCACTAATCACTATAACACTCTTTTACAAATTGAATTTTTGGCATATTTAACGAAATCGTTTCATTTGATGGAGTCGATAGCTTGAAAATGTATAGCAAAACAGCATTAAAACATTTCCCACACTCAGTGAAATTTTTCACATGCTAATTTAATTGCACTATGGTGACTTGTTAAGTAGTACTGAGACATCAACATTTTAAAAAATGATCAAGTATATCGCTAGTAATATTTGCATTATATGCATTTATCTGAAGTCTAGTCATCACTCAGTATAGTGTTAGACATCGTGCGTAACGGACAATTTACTCGAACATTGTATCATAATTAATGCAACCAACACAGTTACATTTTCGAAGAGTTAATAATGGCGGATAAGAATGAAAAAGCAACGTCTGGATGCAGTACGAAGACTACAAATGTAAGAAAAAGACTGAATTTGAAAATTAAATTAGACGTTTTGAAGCGAATCGATTGCAGTCAACGACAAGAGGATGTGTACCCTAATTTAGGACTGGCAAGTTTAACTGTAAGGACAATTATAAAAAATAAAGAATTAATTTTAGCAACGGGACAGACAGCTGTTCCATTGCAAGCAACTAGGGCTAGGCCGGCTATTAGGATTGAAACGAAGAGACTTTTAACAAATTTTAGCGGAAAAAAAAAAAAAAAAAAAAAAAAACCAGAGAGAGAGAGAGAGAGAGATTAGCCTATATGATGATCTGAAAAAAACTTGCCTAAAAAAAATAAATGTGGAACCATTTAAAACTAGTAAGGGCTGGTTGAATAGATTTAAAATCCAGGGAGAAGCCGCAAGTGCAGATCAAGGAGCCGAAACTTTCAAAAAAGAACTTGTTAAAATTATTGAAGAGGAGTATTATGTGTTATACTTCTCAACAAGTTTTTAAAATAGATGATGCAGGACTTTTTGGAAATGAATGCCTAAAAGAAATTTCATATTGAAAGAAGGAAAAAAACATGCCAGGTTTTTTCAAAGTGGTGAAGGATCCGTTGACTTTATTGTTGGGTGGTAACGCTGTGGGGGATTTAAAATTAAAACCCCTTTTAGTTTACCCGGAAGAGGGCCTAAGTGCAACCCAAAATCGACACATTTTTCATGATTAAATTCGTCAATTAAATTAATCAATTAAATTCATGATTTTAACTGTAATTTTAAGTTTAATTTTGATACGTAAGTAGTTACCACATAATTATATACGTATGTAATGCAGACTATTTTATGTGTACAAATATTTGAATTTTAAATATTTTGACCGACATTTGTTCTTCTTTTCACTACTGTTTATTATTGATTAGGAAATATCCTATGGCACCGACCGCAACTCACAAATACATATGTTACGTTATGGGAATGCGGCACTCGCTTAGAATGGATTCACTTAGCGCTCTGTTTTTCCAGAACAAATTATCAGCATTAAGCGGGGGTCACCTGTACATATAATAACTGTACAGTAAGTATACAAGTAAGAACGTTACAAATTCTTACTTGTAAGACGGTTACAAATTCAGTTCCAGGTGCTTCCACAAAAAACAGCCTATTATGAAATATGTCACCAGAAAATCTTGCATTTCCTTAATTTCATATGTATTTTATGTATACTTTTAGGCAGGTAAGTTGGAAAACTGCAAGCTTGGGGCTACACAGACTAATACATTAATAGTACAGCCACAGGCAGAGGTGAAAGTGATTCTGCACTGTGTGGGGATTTCATGATGCTTGGGCATTTCAAAGGCTGCTTGGGGATTTAAAGGACTGCTGGGGGTTTTCATGAAACAAGTAAATACATGGGCTATGTTCAGGTACCTAAAAGTAAGAATTGGTGCAGGTATACTTGCATGTAGAAAATGCTTAGGAGCACAGTAAATAAATTTTTATGAATTTGTGGTGCTTGTCAAGACATCAAGTGCATAAATCGTAGAGATATCAGATGTGGTGTCACTCAGATGTAAGTGATGCAGAATTTGAATATTAGCATTAGCATTAGTAGAGGCATTTGATGCAAGAAAGCAAGCTTATGCAGCATCAGCCAAAAAAAAACCCACTTCCACTTCACCCCTCTGTTCGTTCAAAATACCTGTCCAGCTGAGCCTTAAACTTATTTAGGCTATCAACCTCCACGACAAGGGATGGAAGTCTGTTCCACCAACCAACCACCCGCTGGCTAAAGGCAAATTTCCGCACGTCTATCGTACATCTGTCTTTCCTCAATTTGAATTTATGCCCTCTCAGGTGATTATTCTGAGCTAGAGGAGTACAATGTATGTAGAAAGGACAGTGTTGATTTTCAGGTGGCACTGAGTTCCCCCAACTCTGCTATACAGAAAGGACAAACAAGATAGGGGGAGGGGTTATGCTCTTAATTAAGAAGCACATAAAATCTAAGGCAGTGCATGCAATTGACATGGGTGATCAGTTTGGTGTGATATAAACACTAGGGAAAAAAAATGAGAGTAGGAATGTGTTTTAGGCCTAATGACTCCGATGAGTACAATGAACAACTTTACAGAGAAATAGAGTGAACCAGTAAATCAGAATGTCTTATAATGGGGGATTTTAACTTTCCAGATATTGATTGCCTTGTGGGTTGGTCACTCACATACCTAGCAAGACTTTTGTGGATTTATTGGATGACCGTTTTCAACAGCAGCATGGCAGAGAGGCAACAAGAGGGAGTAATACTCTTGATCTGATTATCAGCAGTGATTATTCTTGCATTCAAAATCTGCAGATAAAAGAACTGCTAGGTGGCAGTGGTCATAGCGTATTGATTTGGAATTTACTGAAAGATGTAACTACCATTAAGGGTATAAGGGAGGGGACTTTGCTTTCGTAAAGGTGACTTCAGCGGTCTCGAACAGTTATTAAATTCTATACGGTGGGACCAGCTGATGGTGTTACCATCAGCAAATTCTAAATGGGAAACATTCAAGGAATTATTCATAGAAGCTACTAAGTTTTTCATACCCCATAAGAACTACTCTTCAAGGTATAGGCCTTAAATGGATGTCAGATGAACTGATGGAGACTTGACTGAGAAGAAAAATGCATGGGATACATATAAATTATCAGGTGATACAAAAGTTTATGGTAAATGTAAATTAGTCTGTAATCAAGTCACAAAGGTGGTTAGGCAAGTGAAGGCAGAATATAAGAAGTCTGATAAATAATGCAAAAGAAAGCAACAAAGATTTCTATGCTATTAACAGTAGAAGGAAGATATTGAATCACATTGGGCCATTTGATATTATCTGTTGTTTTTTGTTGATGAGGTGTTATCTGTTGATGGCCCTGCTCAGATGGCTGACAAATTGAATAGGTATTTTGCATCTGCATTCACACATGATGAATTCTTTAGAGTAGGGTATGCCAGAAGTTTATCAAACTCTGATGGGGAGCTAAATAACTTTGTGATAACTGAAAGGAAAGTGTAAGAGAAACTGAAGCCTTACATCAATAAAGGCACCTGGGGTGGATGGTATCTATCCAGTTATATTAAAGGAGACCACAAAGGAGGTAAGTAAACCCTTAGCCCTAATTATGAGAGCATCCTTGGATTCAGGGGAAGCCCCTATGCAATGGAGATGCATGAATGTATCTTCAGTTAACAAAAAAGGGAATCAAAGGGTGAAATGTAATTACAGACCTGTTAGTTTAACTTGTGTTCCAGGGAAAATAATAGAGTCACCAGTAAAAGACGTAATGCAAGATGTAATAGCTGCAAGCCTTGTCTGACCATTTGGGTCAGACAAGACTTGCAGCTATTTGGTACTGTACACAATCAAGTTTTGCATTTGTTTATATCTTCTAGTTACTTGTTTTTCTTTGTCTACAAGTTCAGTAAATATCTGCAGTCTTTTCATAATTGTTTTTGGAAGATTCATTGTTTTCACATAGTAAAGACAGTGAAATTGTATAAAAAAACATTATGGGAATCTTGTTGTCTCGAAAATTTACTAGACATGTTGGACAGACAACTTGTGTAATTGAAACCCGCTATTAGCGGGTCTCAATCACACAAGTTATCTCTCAGAGATGTATAGTAAAGACAGGAGAACAAAACCTGATATTTTCTCAAGGTGATCTGCTACATTGAGAGAAGCATGATATGCAGTTGCCAAAATTTTAAATAAATTTTGAAATAAACTTGAAAGTGGAAATAATTTATAGTATCAAATATATATACAGTAGACTCTCGATTTTCTGGGATAGATGGTAAAAAACAAATCCCGGGTAATCGATTTCCTGGTTAATCCAAAAATACAAGAGTCCCCGATATACGTAAGAGATACATTCTAGGACTTCTTACTTCGTCGAGTTTTGCGTAACTCGGGAATGACTAATAACGTATTGCTACTATATTATTATTGACAAATCTGAATTCCGCATGATACTTGTTAATGTTTTGGCCATTTTGATACATCCTTATTATAATTGATTCCTTAGAGATTTAACAGTTGTACAGTTTTCAAACTTTTGAATAATTTCAAGTTTTTGTTTAACTGAAAACACAACTCTTTTGCATTTACCCATCATCTTCACGATTTCTAAACAAAAAAAAAATAATAATAATACTATAAAAAAAATCCCGACATCCCTGACATAAATAACGAAACAAAATTTGTCCTTTTGCACTGCAATGGAACGCAACAATCAACACGACGCACTAAAACAAACTAAACATTTGGTCTCTCTCTCTCTCTTTTTTTTCTTTTTCTTTTTTTTTTGAGCGGCGGATGTGAAGACAGTGGGGATTGCAAGATAATAGGTAGACTAATCTCCCAATGATGACTTATAATGCTGCTTATTTACGACTTGCAAAATATCTGTTTATACCTATTCTAGTTATTACTTGAATTTTTTTTGATTTCTGGTTGATTTTTTTTAAATTTGGAGTCTTGAAGTGTTCTGGTTAATCCGATCCCGGTTAATCGAGAGTCTGCTGTACTGTGTTTTAAATGTTTTTTTTTTAATAATGTTTATGTACTAATAAGAAGAAATGTATGTGCATGCTTGAAATTTTGCACACTTAACAGTTTTTTAAACTGGAAAATGACTGTTTTTATTTTGTCTAAAATGTTTTTTGCAATTTTCAACACAATTATTATTTATTATTTTTTTTTAAAACAGAAGGTGAAAAACATAAGCTTTAAAATTTTTTGTTTATTTATTAGAACATAAAAAGCATATACAATAATTACCACAATAAATTAGGAAAATATTTAATTTTTTCTTCATGGATTGTGAATCCTGCGCATGACTGCATAATCCTTGAGGTCAACCCCTCCATTCGTTCGAAATACACCTGTCCAGCTGAGCCTTAATTTATTTAGGCTATCAACTTCCACAACAAGAGATGGAAGTCTGTTCCACCAACCATGGAGAGAAGCTACTTCTGTTCCGATGATCTTTTCAACAAAATAACACTACCAACGTCTTCGCCGATATAAGATACCCAATATGAAATTAACCCCGTTCTTCTAGGAGCATTTCCACATCTGGCTGTTTCCCCCCACCCAAAGTGACAGAGGGGGATAGCCCAAAATCTTCGCTGAAGGACTATTCAGCTCCAGATTCAAACAGAGACAACGAAGGTGGCCTCTTGCTCACCTCCACGAGCTCTTTCATGCGGGATCTAATAAACTCCGATTATCCATAAAAGTTCAATAATCCGAAATTCACAAAGATGGATGGGAAATTGAAAAAACCCACAGCATCTGTGCATCAGAGCCAAAATGATGACCCTGTCGTCATAGACCAACAACAAGAGACGTCAGAACCCCATTCGGGGGCCCCGTCAACAGGAAAACAAGTATAGAAAGCCAACACCTAATCTGGAGTGGGAGACGCACTCCCAAACTGAATCAAAAGACATAACAGAAAACCAAACAAACCAAAAGGACACCAGCGAGGAGAAGCCACCGGAGGCTCTCCTGTATCCTTCCTTGCCAGGGGGTACAGTTCACAAGAAGTCTGTTCCTCAAGACTGCCCTGGAAACATTATTTAAGGAGCAATCTAACAGGGTAACCACAGGGCTAAGGGCACAAATCGTGAACCTGTGGAACAAGCTAGACACTATCTTGACGGAAACTAACCTCGAGAAGTGAAAGTGTGTTTAGGGTCCAACGGCACCAGGGGTTTCCCCCATCTCCGCGTAGTTTACATTGTGGGTGAACCAGTTGACTGGAAAAGCCAGAGATTTAAAAGTGTGTGGGAATTGTATTTGTGTGGTGTCGTGTACCGTTGTTCATCTGGTCATTTAGCCGCTGGACCCCTATTGAGGCCCAACGTTGCCCCACTTTCGCCCCGTGGAGGCAGACCAGGAACTCACTTAACTTAAGTTACTCTGGCAGGTCCTGCCGCTTAATTTCCTGAGATTTCGGCAGCTAGGACCTAAAAAAAAAAAAAAAAATTGAAGATATATAAGTGTGTATATATATATATATATATATATATATATATATACAAAAATGTATATACACATGCAGTTGTAATTTATTTTTGAATGTTTGCATACAGCGCATAGCGTCCATGCATTCAAACGGCAAGAGCAGGGCAGTGGATATGATAGGCCGAGACTGGGCGAAAATTATTTTTGATTTGATTAATTTAGGATGTAGGGCGTTTACATCGTGTATAGATAGAGTGGGGGAGGAGAGGCAGAAGGCTGGGGGCGACAGAGTAGATGTCCCCAGGTGGTCAGTGAGGCATGTCCATGCCTCACCAGAAGGAAAAGGAGGGTCGGCGGAGAGAGGGGGGGACAGGGTGTCTCCCCTCTTCCCGCCTGGGTTTGGGTTTAAAGTAATCGAGTCAGGTGCTCAATTTTGTTCGCCAAAATGGCTTGGTGGCAGTGAACTGCACGATCCAGGTCGGTGTGTTCCTTTGAAAAGTCCAGGGTTGTAGTCATTCTAATGGTTGTAAGCCGTGTCCTTTATTCTTGGTAGAATCCATTTCCTTGTAGGGTCCACGATGCGGCAGTCATGACACTTTGTCGTTTTCAGTTCTCAGCTTGAATTAGTTTTATTGCTGTTGGTCACGGTTTGGTTGTTGTACAATGAGGGTACGTCTCCTCTTGTAGAGGTCTTCTGCGAATTTGGAGAATGCAATGTATTGCTCTTTACTGTCGAGTAGGTGCTTTTCTCTGTCTCTGGGCAAGAAGGTGATCCTGGAGATGAGCTGGCAGCGAAGGTCATCGTAGAGCCGGCAATCGTACATGAGATGCTGCCAGCTCTCAGACTCTCCACAGCAGCAGGCAGGGTCCTCTGTGATGCCCAGGGCTGTGAGTTTTGCCTTGAATGCTCCGTGTCCGGTAAGTAGAAAGGTTGTATAGAGGCCCGGTGAGAACCACAGCGGGGCCTTTGGATGCAATTTCTCCACGTTGGGGAGAAATTTCCTAGTGATCTCTCCCTTGGAAGAGTTGTCCCATCTAGATTGCCATATTTGCGTGAGGTGGGCAGTGAGCCTCGAGAGTGAGAGAGCCAATTCAAAGCTCCAGGCATACATGGAATGTGGGGCAAACCAAATGCAACAGCGCGCCCCCACATATGCCCAAGCGCTGAGGACTACAACAACAACGGAGTGACCACCAACTCTCGCTGCTCCCAGCAAAAAGAAAGTACCACTACTACCAAGACCCAACCTGGTCATACTGAAGCCAACAAACACCGAGACTCTTCACAGAAGTGAAGAAGTAAAGAAGACTGTGTAATTACTAACCTTAGCGATGAATTCAAACACACTAGAATAAAATCGAAAGGGAAGACCCGCAACGTCAGCGTCATCATTGAGACAGAAACACAGGAGGAGGTGAACAAAATTACAGCAAACCCGAAAGTGCCGTCCCTGGGCCTACAATGCCCAAGAAAAAAGGACCAAGCATTGTAATCTTTAACACAGGAAATGACCTATCCCCAACACAATTGCAAGATGAGATATATCACAAAAACCTGCAGCAAGCATTCCTGGATATGGACCCATCGAATCTGATAACACCCAGATATCAGACAAAACCCAGAAATAATAACTCAACTAACTGGGTGGTAGAACTAGCCCCCAGAGCGTGGAAAGTACTAATGCAGCAGGCAAGAATCTACATCAATTGGGACAGTCATCGCTTCAGAGAGCACGTGGCTGTTCCAAAGTGTTTTAGGTGCTGCCGATTTGGCTACACCACACACACACACACACACACACACACACACGCGTGTACCCAACTGCAAACTTCTCCAATCTGTGGGTACTGCACAGAAGCAGGCCACAATTACAACTCATGCCCAAACAAAACTGCTCCACCAGTGTGCGCAAACTGCAAAGTCCTAAAGTTACCAGCAGACCACTCTATCAGAGACAGTAACTGTCCTGTGTACTTAAAAGCCAAAAGCACTCAACAACAGATTATGGGAACTCTATGTAAATATAAAGATTCTAACACAGTGAAATTTGCACAGCATAATGCACAAGGGCAATGCAGTCACTGTGCAACTAAAGAAAAATGTAGACGAGGACAACCTTGACATCCTCTTCCTCCAGGAACTCTACACGCACAAGAAAGAGGTGAGAGGATACCCACCCACATACAAAATTGTACAACATAAAGGCAACGCCCCCTAGGCGGCCCTGGTCGTCTGCAACCCTGACCTCACGGTTACTAAAATAACTCACTTTTGCAACAAATGGGAGGCGCCTCCGTAGCCAGGTGGGAAGGAGCAGCAGTGAGTACCACACGCTTCTTGATTAGACCTGGGTTCGCGCCCATCACCACCAAATACGGAGGATGCGGAAAGGTCAGGGAATGACCACCGCATATTCCGGAGCAATATGGCCTTAGTTGCTAATGCTCCTAAAAAACAAACAACAACAGCAACAAATGGGCTGCTTGTGCCCAGATCATCTCGCCATTGGGAGAATTTTATGCCATATCGCTATACTGCCGACCCGACAAAGATATTCTCCCTGCAATCCAATACCTGCAAAATGTCCTCCACGAGCTCCCTAATGCTAAAATAATCGTCTGTGCAGATGCAAACTGCAGGTCACCAGCCTGGCACATTACAACTCCCGACCGACGAGGAACTGCCAATGGACAGTGCCTGGAAGAATTCCTGATCAACAGCTGTTTCACAGTATTGAATCAGCCAAATAATCTACTGACCTTCTCAAGTACTCTTTGGGAGGACTGGACAACCTCTGACCATAGAGTAATAACTTTCCAGATGCACCATGCCCTCAATAGACCACTCACACCCAGAACAATCCTCAACAGATTTGCTATAGCCAAGGCAAACTGGGGAAAATTTCAGGAGACACTGACATTCTCTGTTGAAGCATTCGACAGCACAAACCTCACCCCAGACCAGCACCAGCGTGCTAAATTAAGTCTAATCACAGAGGCTTCAAACATAGCTATAAAAAGAAAGAAACCATCCGCAAGTTCAGTCCCATGATGGTGCCCTGAGCTTCAGAGACTGCGGAATGAAGTAAATATACACCGTAAAAGCTTCCAGTGAGCAAGAAGATCCTGGCCAGCAGCAGAGGCAGAAGTCCTCAGACAACAATACCGTGAAGTCAGAAACAAATACATATCCCTGATAAGAACCCAGAAAAAATGTTCATCGGAGAGACTAGTCTCAACAACAGGAAATAAGGACCCCTGGGGGTTGTATACAAAGTGGCAACTAATAAATTACCAAAACGAGAAGTAGTGTCTTCGACGAAGACACCTGCTATACCACATCCTGGCACCAATCTATAGATAATATCCTGAATACCACCTTCCAGAAACTCCCCTAAGACCACACTCCTGAGCAACTTCAGCTCTGTGATGAAAATACTAATTACTGACCAGCACATCGGGAGGACCCGTTCACACTTGAAGACCTCCATCTGGGGGTGCCTCTGTAGCCAAGTGGGCAGGAGCAGCAGTGTGTAGCACATGCTTCTTGTTTAGACCGGGGTTCGAGCCCGTGACCACCAAATACGGAAGATGTGGAAAGGTCAGGGAATGACCACTGCATATCCCTGGAGCAATATGGCCTTAGTTGCTAATGCTCCTAAAAACCAAATAACAAACAAACAACAAACAAACTTCCATGTGGCAACAGCAAAAATAAGAAATAAGCGAACACCCGGCGAAGACTACCTGGAGCCAGAAATTGTAAAAAAGGCCGTGGAATATATCCCAACAACTATGTTAAACTTATATAACCACTGCCTATCTGCAGGATATTTTCCCCGTAATTGGAGAGCAGCACAAATTAGACTAATACCGAAGAACTCGAAGAAACCACAGGAACTCCTGGAGTCATACAGACCCATAGCCCTATTGCCAGTACTAAGTAAATTGTATGAACACCTTCTACACAGCAGGATACAAGCTCACTACCAAGAAGCAGGCCTCCCCTCTCCCAAGCAATTTGGCTTTCGACGAGGATGTTCCACAGTGGATGCCCTGGAACGTGTAATAAATGCAGCTACACACAGCGATAGTAAATATTTCCTTATTATCTCCATTGACTTTGCGGGGCATTTCACTCACTTTGGTGGCCAAGTGTCTTCGGCAGACTCCGGGAGGCAAACATTCCCAGCAACTTATACCAGTGCATTAAAACCTATCTTTCGATTTAGTACCAGGATCTCAGTATCTACACACTATAGCCAACTCACCAGCCGGTGTTCCGGGGGTGCCCACAGGGATCAGTCCTGGGGCCTCTCCTCTGGAACCTGGTGTTGGACAGCTTCCTCAACCAGGATCTAAACGGAGCAGATGCTCAAGACTTCACAGATGACCTGGTCCTGATGCTGGAGGCAGACAATCATGCATAACTTGAGGCTATTACAAACTGGGCCATAGACACCCTCCAAGAATGGTCAAAAAATAATCACTTAAGAATATCACCTTATAAGACATCCTCAGTACTTTTAAAAGGCTCCCTTGATATCAGGAGACCACCTCAGATAAAAATAGAAGGAAAAACCATAAAACCGACCACAGAATTAAAATACCTAGGAATCATCCTTGACAAAAATCTGTCATTCACCCCACACCTCGTATATCTACAAAAAAGATCAAAAACTACTCGGCCCTCATAGCAAGAGTCTCGCGAAAGGATTGGGGCTTAAGGAAAAGAACCCTGACCCTCTTTTACAAGGCTTTCTTCATCCCAGCCATCAGCTATGCAGCAGGGATCTGGTTTAAAAAGCAACCACTACAATCAATAAAAGAAAGCTAGAAACGATACAGCACAGCATCTTACTCAGTCTCCAGAGCATGCTGTACAGTCAGCTCACACGCACTGCAGGCCCTTGTGGTGCTCCTACCCTTAGACCTGGAGATTGTCCGCTGTGGCATGCTATATTAATTATCAAGAGCAAACAGTGAACTTGCATTGGCTTCACCACAGACCCGAGCAACAACAGCAACGCAGAAAAGAAACGACTAATGAAATATCTAACCAAATATCTTCAACAAACCTGGCAGTCTCGATGGGCAGACTCAACTAAAGGTGAGATAACCCGGAAGTTCATCCTGGACATTACCCAAATGTATCCCGAACAGCCAAACTGGTTCTCACTGGGGCTCTAAACCACCTTTCTTCTAACGGGGCACGGCTCTTTTAATGCCAAGCTGTCAACTTTCAGCATCAGGGATTCCCCATTATGCCACTGCGGAGAAAACCAAACATGGTCACACCTAATGCGCGATTGTCCCCTCTTTGAGGACATCAGATGTCATTTCATCACAAAGATATGCTTTAACCCGAAGGAAAGGGAGCACCTTATATTACATGAGGAGGAGCACTACAAGGTCCTCTCGTGCTTTGCACATGAGCTGATTACCCGGCTAAGGGCAATGATCCAACCTCCCCAGGCCTGATGCAGGACCTGACTACAACTATAACTCACCATAACTCATGGACTCTGCTCCCATGAGTGCCATTACCTTGTCAACTGAACCAGAAAGATCAGAGTACCACGATATTGGACGGGACTTTGCTACCACGAACGTCACTATCAAATACGGACACCCTGTCAACTGGACCGACAGTGCATGTAATTTACCCAACTAACTGCCCTAGGATGTGACAATCACCATATGCAGGAGTGACAACACTGCATCGGCACCCAGACAACAGAACAAACAGTGGAAGTGACCCCATACCAAGAATGACCACCCAAAATGGAAATAGAAGGACCACGACCAAACTGGATGAGACCTTGATCCCATGACCAACGCTGGCATTCAACCGATCTGTGAACAAGTCGGTAGAGACCTTGTCCCTGGATGTACCTCCCGGTGGGGCCAGTGTCGTGATGCTGTTCTGAACCTGCTGACCTAGCCACGCTGCACACACACATCATATTGGCGACCTGTGCCGGCTCCCTTGTCTGGCCCTTTCTACCCCATCCTGGCAGGGGGGAGGAGACAGTCATACTGTTTCTTCCCCCCCATGCCACCCCCATTCTTCCTTCTGGCAGGGCATGGGCATGCCCTACTGACACCAAATTGAGGCCTCCTACTCTATTGGCCTCGTCCTTCCTCCTTTAACCCCCCCCCATCTTCAGTCTCCCCCCTCTCTATCTTTACACAAGCGAATGACCCCATACACAAATTCAATGAATCCAAATTAACTTACGCCCATATTTCAGTCTTTCCTTATTCAAGCGACATCACCCTACACAATCGAGAGATATCACACATATATATCTATACATATATGTGTAAATTTTTTTATTTTATTATTATTATTTTATTTTATTATTATTATTTTATTTTTTTTATTTATTTTATTTTTTATTATTATTATTATTTTTTTTTGTAGGTCCTAGCCACTGAAATCTCAGGAAATTAGGTGGCAGGACCTGCCAGAGTGAACTAAAGACTATTGTGTACATGGTCTGCTCCACGGGGCGTAAGTGGGGCAGTGTTGGGCCTCAGCAGAGGTCCAGCAGCTAAATGGCCAGAGGAACAATGGTACAAAACACCACACTTCCATAATCCATACACTTTTAAATCTCTGGCCTTCCCAGTGAACTGGTACACCCACAATAAAAGCAACGCAGAGATGGGGGAACCCCTGGTGCCGTTAGACTCTGAAAACACTTACACTTATAACTAACCTAATTGATACTGCTTTAGTGATTTTAATGAGCATCACCCATTACGGGGATCTGCCCATATGGAAAAAAAAAAGCTTTAAAGCTTTATTTAATCAGATAAACCACACCATATTTAATGTGGGATAACATATATACATGTATTTCTCAACAGTATCAACCTCTGCTATTGGTCTTCCCTTCCCCCCTCCCCTACTCATGTCCTCAGAAGTTATTATTTTGCTATCATTTGCAACATAAAGATAAACATTATCGTTACAGAGAAAACTGAATTATATAGAAATTCTCCAAAGCCAAGTGTAAAAAATTCTCTGCAAGCATCTCCCTTTTTTCATTGATTGAAGCCATTTTCATGGATTGAGTCAGACTTTTCTGACTCAATTCATAAATATTGTTTATTGCAAATATGAGCAGCAGCCGCCAAGGCAGTTGTGTAATGGAAAATGCAAACATGGTAACCACTGGCGAAATTATTCATGCAGTAGAGCCAAACAAGAAAGGAATAAAGTGTGTAACTTATTTTGGAAGTACCCCATGGCAGCAAACCTTATTAATTGCAACAGACTAAAAGCCAAAGCAAGGCAAATGAGATGAATGAAAGAAAGATTCCTGGATGCATTTTGCCTCTACTGTTACTAAAGGTACAGATTAATTAGGGAAAAATCATTCAAACAGCTGAATAGTAAATGCCCACTGACAACCTACCCAATATTCAGTAGGAATGGACAGGACATATACCATCCTAAGTAAATAACAATGCCCTTTCATAAACCTTTTTTAACGCAACAATAGTAACAGCAAGTGATTAATCTTTCCAGTATTAGTATTATAATGGTGGCTAATGCAAAAAAGTGTCAAAAAAAGAGGAGGGGAAAAAAAAATCTCTAAGACTTATATTAGCATAAGCAATGGCCACATGGTGCAAGGAAGCCTGTGGGTTATGCTTCACCAGCCAAAAATAAAAAAATAATAATAATAAAATAAAATAAATTAAAAATAAAAATAAAATAATAATAATAATAATAATAATAATAACATTCTAAAAAATGATAATAAGAGAAAAGGAATTAGACAACCTATGTGTGTCCCTCCTCCCATAGGTAATTATCCAGCTGACCTTTGAAGATTATGATGATGTTTGAAGATTATGATATTAGCAATTATTCGATAAATCGTCGATACAACACCATGGACATTCCTTGCAACCAGTCTACGCTGCTTGCGGAGAACTTAGTGTCTGACTGTATCGCAATACCCATGTCCCTTTCCTCCACTACTGGCTTTAGTTTAACTCCACCAAGTGTATAAGTTATTTTGGGGTTACTGTTCCCCAAGTATAATACCTTACACTTTGCTGGATTAAAACATAACTGCCATTTTTCTGATCATCCCTGAAGTCTATCTAGGTCACTGTAGAAGCTCTGCTTGGTGATGATAATTAACTACTCTACCAATCTTTACATCTGCAAATTTAGACATCACACCCTCTATCCCTTCATCGATGTAATTTATGAAAATAAAAACAACAGTGGTCCTAATAGTGATCCTTGGAAAACCACACTTCTTACATCAATCCAATCTGAGGAATAACCATTTATCACAACCCTCTGCCTCCTGCCCCAAAGTTATCCATCTAAGGATTTTCCCTATGACTCCAACCTGTTCCAACTTATAAAGTAACCGCTCATGTGAGACAGAGTCAAATGCTTTGCTAAAACCCAAATAAACAATGTCAAAATTATTCCCTAAGTACAGCTCTCGAGTGACCCTGTCAAAATAGCTAACCAGATTAGTTAAACATGATTTTACCTTTACAAAACCATGATGAGTATCCTTCAGAATTCCATTTCTATCTAAATGATCCTGAATTCCACCCTTGATCATTGTCTCCATGATTTTCCCAACTACTGGAGTTAGACTAACTGGCCAGTAATTTCCCACTTCACTCTTAGAACCACCCTTTTGTACTGGAGATACATTGGCACTTTGCCAATCCAATGGAATCACTCCCAAGTCCAGTGATGCTTTCATAATTAGCCTCAACGGTTCAATGTACTCACTTGCCGCCTCCCTTAAGATTATAGGGTTGCCATCAACCCCAGGAGCCTTACTGGCCTGTAGGCTCGAAAGTTTTTTTCATTAAATAAACGTGAAATTTCAACATCATTAATTGCATTTTTTTTAAAATTTCACTCCCATAATATCTCATTGGCACAAAGGGCTTTTCCTCTGTAAATACCGGTGCAAAGTAACTGTTGAGTTCATCTGCAACTCAGCTGGGATATCTAATACTATCCCACGTCCATTACATAAGGGTCCGATCTGGTTTGTCCTTTTCTTCTTTGCATTAATATATGCATTGCCAGCGATTTCTCATCTGCCTTTGCCAACATAACCTTTTCTGTGGCATTATTAGAGATCAATTTGTAGCTGTTATAGGCTTCAGTACTTTTTATTTCTCTGTAACATTTCCATGCCATCTTTTTTTGCTCAAGTAATCTAGCAACTTCATTATTCATCCAACTTGGAATCTTCCTCATGGAGTATTTTCTTAATGGTATATAAGCATACAAGGCTTCATATCTTCCCCATCACCAAAAGATGCTTCCGTAGCCAGGTGGGAAGGAGCAGCAGTGCGCAGTACACGCTTCCCCATCCATTAAACATTCTGCCAAAAAGTAAACTTCATATACCTCTGCTGTTCTTGTGGTGTGAATCAGTTTTCATCCTTGCCAATCTGGTTGCCCCCCCCTCCCTTAACCCTTTATAGAAGCTCTGTCTTCAGTTGTGGCCTCCAGACCTGAGCATAAGCTGGACAATGACATCCTTTGACGTGTGAAGGTTCTTTGTATTGTAGACAGGATACTATGTCCTTCCTAGCCTCCACATGGAAAATTTCATCAACCAACTGAATTGTAACCATTGTCTTTTTCATTCTAGACCACTTTTAATTCTACTCCCCCTAGCTTATAAGTAACCTCTGTATTTCTGTTCTCCAGGTGCAAAGTCTTGCATTTAGAAGCATTAAACTGCAGTTGCCATTTTCAGATCTATATGTAAGCAAATTATTCTGAAACAAAATGACCTAGTTCTTGTTGTTAACTACCCCCATCCAACTTTAAATCATCAGCTTACCATTGGGGATGTTACTCCCCATCCATTAAACCATTAAAGATGATAAGAAATAGAAGTGGCCACAGTACTGATCTCTGACGGGCTCCCCTTGCTACAGTGTTCCACTCTGAGGAATGTCTATTTATGACTGCATTCTGTCTCCTTTTAGCCAGACCCCGATTCAACAAAAGATTTTGCCATTAATTCCAACTTGCTCCAATTTATATAACAGCTTTTTGTGGGGTACCATATCAGAGACTTTGTTGAAGTCAAGGGAAATAATGTCATTTTTTTCTTTTGCGTCCACTTTTTTATAACTTCATCATAATAATTAACTAGATTGGTAAGGCAAGACATCCCCTCTACGGAGTTATTAAGAGGGTCTTGTACTGTACCCTGAATTGGAGACTCCATGATCTTACCCACCACTGAAGTCAAACTCACTGGTCCCTGATTGACCATGCATGTCTTTGAGAAGGATGTCTTTGTATGTTCAGTGCGAAGAAATTAGGTACTAACTAATTCAGCATTCTGATGGGCATTTACGAGAGTTTGAAGAGTAGAGGAGATGTCTTCAAAGGAATTAAAATGGGGCCCACAAGCTCTCAGTTGCCCAGCTCAATACCAGAACTCATACTTGTGCATTAGGCAACACAGTGGCACTCTCGAAGGCAGAATGTGCTGGTCCCACGGGAGGTAGTTATTGTCGGGGCAAGAAATGGGAAATATGTACAAGGATAGGAGTGGGACCAGGGTATGTCTGCCAAGGACAAAAGTAGACAAAATTGTAGAGCACATGTTATCTTTTAAGGGTGCAAAAGGTATTATTTATGTACACATTAATTTATTGTACACATAATGATATTAAGAGTAGGAGATCCAAAGACTTAAGTACATTTGTCCTTTTTGTTAGCCTTTATCCTAGTTGCCTCCTGTGCTCTTGCCCGTATTCAACTAGTTGTCAGCTGTGATTGTATCATAAAACTTTAAAAGGTTAGTATATTAGTCAAACATGTTAATTTATACAACCCAACTTGGTCAACAACATGACTCAATGACATAAACTAGGAACGACCTTTGCCCTTGCAGCAGGGATGGCATTTCCACCTCCACCATGAGATATGTCGCCCTACCAATGAAACTTGTACCCAGTGCCTAGTGCCATTAATACAATCGACAACCTGCTGATGAAATTATATTTAAACTAAACAGAATTCTACCAATAAGCTATAATAAACCTAATAAGTACAGGGCAATGTTGTCCTAAGTCTCTAATTAGGATCGAATTTGTCTACAATTCTGCCCAGATACATTCAGAGGGAGTGAACATTGAGAGCCTTGTCAATCACTTTGCCCCTGGAGAGACTGTGCAAAGCTCTTGGGGTAAAATTTTTCTCAGCATGGTCTGTGTTTGTTAACAGTTGAGACTGTTTTTACAGGGATGGAAAGCAAGGTGTTGGGAATTTCAGGCCCTGCTGTGGTTCATCATGGAACAAGTAAGTACATGGGCTGCATTAGTGTAACTAAAAGTAAGAAAGTATGTATGTATTCTTGCATGTACACTAATGCTAGGAGCATTGTAAATAAATTTAATGAATATTAAGTACTGATAAAGTCATTCATCAAATGCAGACATTAATAGGGATAGTGGAGACATGGTGTCACTCAGACATAAGTGATGGTGAATTTGAATATGAAAAGTACAATGTATACAGAAAAGACAGGAGGGTTGGAGGGGATTATGTTTTTAGTTAAGAAGCATATTAAATCTAAGGCAGTGCACCCAGTGGTTATGAGTAACCAGTGCAAACTTGAGTCAGTTTGGTGTGATATAAGCAGTGGGTAAACAAAATTGAGAGTAGGAGTGTATTATCGGCCTAAGGACTGTGATTAGCATACCAAACAGCTATACAGAGAACTAGAGTGGGCCAGTAAATCAGAATGTCTTATATATAATGGGGGATTTTAACTCTGTAGTTGTTGACTGGAATTTGTGGGTTGGTACTTGCACACTAGCAAGACCTCTGCATTTCTTGGATGACTTTTTTCTATAGCAGCATGTTGGTGAGGCAACAAGAGGAATCAGTACACTCAATGTGGTTATCAGTAGTGATTCTTCATTCATTAAGAATCTACAGGTAAAAGACCCATTGGGTTGCAGCAATCACAGTGTACTAATGTGGAAGTTAATTAAAGACAACTACTGTCAAGAGTAATGGGAATGGCTTTAGTTTTCGTTAGGGTTACTACAGTGGACAGACTTTTTAAATTTTACGGTGGGACCAACTGATGATGTTACTAATGGCAAATTCTAAATGGGAAGTAATTCTAGAAGCTACAAGGCTTTTCATACCATGTAAGTCTAAACCTTGAACGGTATGTTCAAGGTTTAGACCGACACAGATATCACATGAACTATTGAGACACATGACAGAGAAGAAAAGTGCATGGGATGCATATAAATTATCAAGTGATACAGAATCCTATGGTAATTAGTCTGTAATCACGTCACAGAGAAATTAGGCAAACTAAGGCAAATTATGAGAAGTCTGTGGCAAGGAATGCACAGAAAAGCAGAAAAGACTTCTGTGCTTATATTAACAGTAGAAGGAATGGATAGAATCATATTGGGCTACTTGATGTCAATGGGTTATCTTTTTATGACCCTGCTCAGGTGGCTGACAAATTGAGTATGTATTTTGCATCTATATTCACACATGAGGAATTCTTTAGGGAAGGGGGATGCCAGAAGTTTATCAAACTCTGATGAGGAGCTAAATGACTTTATGATAACTGAAAAGGAAGTGGAAGAGAAATTGAAACCGAACATAAAAAAAGTGCACTTCGGTTGGATGGAATCTATCCATTGATTAGCATTAGTTGAGGCATATGATGCAAGAAAGCAAGCTTATACTTAATCAGTCGGGGAAAAAAAAAAAAAAAAAAAAAATTCCCATTTCACCCATTCGGTCACTCCAAATGTTTGTCTAGTTCACCCTTAAATTTATTTAAGCTATAAACTTCTACAACAACAGACGGAAATCTGTTCCAGCAATCAACTACCCACTGGCTAAAGGCAAACTTCTGCACATTTATTCTACACCTGTCTTTCCTCAATTTGAATCTAAGCCCTCTCAAGTTCTTAATCTGAGCAAGTGGAAATATCCCATCAGCATTGAACCTGCTCGAACCATTCAAGGCCTTCTACACCTTCATCAGGTCACCTTGCAGGTGCCTAGTCTCCAGATGCTGCAACCTGCCGAACTTAAGCCTTTCAGAGGCAACCAGAGATGGTAATACTCTTGATCTGCTTATCAGCAGTGATCATTCGTGTATTAAGAATTTGCAGATAAAGAAACAACTAGGTGGCAGTGATTGCAGTGTACTGAGGAGGGATTTACTTAAAGATATAATTACCATCAGGAGTAAAGGAAATGGTTTTTGTTTTCGTAAAGGTGACTACAGTGGTCTCAGACAGTTTTTAAATTTTATACAGTGGAATCAAGTGATGATGTTACCAACAGCAAATTCTAAGTGGGAAGCATTCAAGGAATTAATCGTGGAAGCTAAAAAGTTTCATACCTATTAAGAAATATTGTTCAAGGTTTAGGCCTAAATGGTTGTCAAATGAACTAATGAGACTTGTAGCAGAGAAGAAAAATGCATGGAATGCATATAAATTATCGCGCGACACAGAAGCATATGGCAGATATAAGCTAGTCTGTAATCAAGTCACAAAGGAGATTAGGCAGGTGACGGCAGATTACACAAAATCTTTGGCCAAGGATGCTAAGAAAAACAGCAAGGATTTCTTTACTTATATAAACTCTAAAAGGAAGGGGATGAATCTGATTGGTCCATTTGATATCGATGGTTCGAATGTTGATGATCCTGCTCAGATAGCAAACAAACATAATGAGTATTTTGCATCTACATTCACACATGAGGAGTTAAGGTTTGAAAATGCCAGAAGGTTATCAAATTGTAGCAAGGTTCTTAATGATTTTGTAATAACTATGAACAAAGTGGAGGAGAAATTGTTGAAGTTAAACCTAAGAAAGGCACCTGAGGTGGATGGGATCTATCCAGTTAAATTAAAAGAGGTGCAAAGGAAGTAAGACAACCCTTAGCCATAATTATGAGAACATCCTTGGATTCAGGGGAGGTCCCCAGTTAGTTTAACTTATGTTCTGGGTAAAATAATGGAGGCACTGGTTAAAGATGCATTGCAGGATCATCTAGACAAGACTGCAGCAATAATTCAGACACAGCATGGGTTTGTTAAGGGAAAGTCTTGTCTGACAAATTTGATTGGTTATTATGATGTGGTTACAAAGGAACTGGATGCAAAAAATAATTTTGATATCATTTACTTGGATTTCAGGAAATCTTTTGACACTGTTGCGCATGGAAGACTATTGTACAAATTGGAGCAGAATGGTATTAAGGGTAAATTGCTACAAATTGATAAAAGGATGGTTGAGTGGGAGAAGACAGAAGGTGGTAATCAATGGGTGTTGCTCTTCATGGACTAATCTTAATAGTGGAGTCCCACTGGGTTAGGTGTTGGGTCCACTGTTGTTTTGTATATTTATCAATGATATTGATGAAGGTATCAATGATAGTGTCGAAGTTTCCAGATGATACAAAGGTTGGTATGGTTGTTAATGGCAGTGTGCTGCTGCAACAGGATCTAGAAAATTTGGGTAGAATGGCTGAGAAGTGGCAACTGAAGTTTAACCTTGACAAATGCAAAGTACTGCATATGGGTACAAGTAACCCAAGAGAAATGTACCAACTCTGTGGTACTACACTTAAAGTGGTAGAAAATGAAAAAGAACTGAGAGTAATTGTGCAGTCAGATATGAAGTTTTCTGAGCAATGCCAGGGCAGGTCATGGGGTTTTGTCAATGATATATAGGAATTTTGCTAGTAGAGAAAAGAAGGTGATTGTCCCTCTGTATAAGGCTGGTCTTGACACGCCTTCAGTACTGCATACAGGTCTGGAGGCCTCATTTTTGGAAGGATGTAGATTTGCTTTAGTGTGTACGGAGAAGGGCAACAAGATTGGTGAGGGTAATGAAGGGATCCTCTTACCAAGAGAGGCTTAAGTTCTGCAAATTGCAGTGGCTGGAGACTAGGCACCTGCTCGGTGATCTGATTGAGGTGTATAAGGCCTTGAATGGGTTGAGTACACTGAATTCTGATGGAATTCTTCCACTTGTTCAGATTACGAACCTAAGGGGGCATAAATTGAAATTAAGGAAAGACAGATGTAGAATAGATGTGCAGAAATTTGCCTTTAGCCAGTGGGTGGTTAATTGCTGGAACAAACTTCCATCTGCCATTGTGGAAGTTGATAGGTTAAATAAATTTAAGGAGAAACTGGACAAACATTTAGAGGGAATGGTTATGTGAAATTTTTTTTTTGGCTGATGCTGCATAAGCTCATCCACTTGCTTTCTTGCATCTTTCTCACTACTACTACTATTTCCTTCATAAGCGCACAACTTTTTCCTCTCGCCAATCTTGTTGCCTTTCTCTGTACTTGTTCTAGCAACTCTACATCCTTCCTAAAATGAGACCTCCAGACCTGTATACAGTACTCAAGGTCGGGGCTGACCATTGCTTTATATAAGGGGATAATCACTACCTTGTCAGGCACCTCCATAGCCAGGCGGGAAGGAGCAGCAGTGTGTAGCACACGCTTCTTGATTAGACCGGGGTTCGAGCCCGTCACCACCAAATACGGAGGATGCGGAAAGGTCAGGGAATGACCACCGCATATCCTGGAGCAATATGGCCTTAGTTGCTAATGCTCCTAAAAACCCAAATAACAACAACAACTAACTCATCTCTGCTAGCAAAATTCCTATATATCATTGACAAAACTCCATGACTTGCTCTGGTAGACCGTCTCCACTGCTTAGAGAACTTCATATACGATTGCACAATTATTCCTGGGTCATTTTCATTCTCCACCTCCCAGAGTGTAGTACCACATAGTTGGTACGTTTCTCTTGGGTTACTGCTACCCATATGGAGTACTTTGCATTTGTCAATGTTAAATTTCAGTTGCCACTTCTCAGCCCATCTGCCTAACTTTTCTACATCCTGTTGCAGTAGCATACTGTCTTTACTGTCATTAACAATCCTGCCAACCTTTGAATCATCTGCAAACTTGGACATTAATGGGCCCAGAACCGAACCCCGGGGACTCCACTAATAACATTAGTCCACGTGGAGTGGTGTCCATTTATTACCACTCTCTGTCGTCGGCCACTCAACCATTCCTTTATCCGTTGCAGTAACTTGTCCTTAATGCCATACCACTCAAATTTCTACAGCAGTCTTCCATGTGCAACAGTATCAAAAGCTTTCCTGAAATCCAGGTATATGATATCAAAATTATTTTTTTAATCTAGTGCCTTTGTAACCACATCATAATAACCAATCAGATTTGTCAGACAAGACTTTCCCTTATCAAACCCATGCTGTGTCTGAGCTATTGTCTACTGCTGTCTTGTCTAGGTGATCCTGTATCACCTCTTTAAACAGAAATTAAACTAACAGGTCTATAATTATTTGTGTCACCCTTTGTGGATTGGGGATACATTTGCACATCTCCAGTCCATGGGGACCTCCCCTGACTCTAAGGATGCTCTCATTATTAAGGCTAAGGGTTTTGCTTACTTCCCTTGCTGCATCCTTCGTTATAACTGGATAGATTCCATCTGCCACAGGTGCCTTTTTTAGGTTTAACTTCAACAATTTCTTCTTCACTTTGTTCTCAGTTATTATAACCCCAGGGGCTCATATTTGGTGAATATGGGCTGGGCATACCCAGTGTCCTGAGCTGGATATCATTATTCTTCTCTTTCTTGGTGATTCCCTTCTACTTTTGACACACACACACTTATTTGTTATTTGGTTTTTTTTTTTTTTAGGAGCATTAGCAACTAAAGCCATATTGCTCTGGGGATATGCGGTGGTCATTCCCTGACCTTTCTGCATCCTCTGTATTTTGTGGTCATGGGCTCGAACCCCGATCTAATCAAGAAGCGTGTGCCATGCACTGCTGTTCCTGGCTACGGAGGCACCCGACACACTCACTCACTCACTCACTCTCTCTCTCTCTCTCTCTCTCTCTCTCTCTCTCTCTCTCTCTCTCTCTCTCTCTC
Organism: Mastigoproctus giganteus; assembly: GCF_048544385.1. NCBI lineage: Eukaryota > Metazoa > Arthropoda > Arachnida > Uropygi > Thelyphonidae > Mastigoproctus > Mastigoproctus giganteus. Next base: position 85,871,898 of record NC_143582.1, on the reverse strand, counting down.
TCTCTCTCTCTCTCTCTCTCTCTCTCAGGGTAACTCAGGAATTTTTTTTTTTTTTGGCTTGTGCAGCATAAGCCCCAAACTTCCTTGCACCCTATTGCTAGTAACATAAAAATTACATTACTTAGCCCCCTGTTAGAGTTTGATAAACTTCTGGCATTCTCCTCTTTGAATAACTCCTCATGTGTGAATGTAGATGCAAAATACTCATTAAGTTTATCATCTGCTTGAGCAAGATCATTAATAGTCGAACCATCTATGTTAAGTGGACCAATCTGATTCATCTTCTTCCTTCTAGAGTTTGTGACTTGATTACAGACTAGCTTATATCTGCCATAGGCTTCTGTGTCACCTGATAATTTGTATGCATCCCATGCATTTTTCTTTTCTGCCACGAGCCTCATTAATTCCTCCGACATCCATTTAGGCCTGAACTTTGAACAGTATTTCTTAGTTGGTATGGAAAGTTTAGTGGCCTCCAAGATTAAGGCTCTGAAGGCTTCCCATTTAGAATTCACTCTTGGTAACATCATTAGTTGATCCCACTGTATAAAATTTAAGAACTGTCTGAGACCACTGTAGTCACCTTTACGAAAACAAAAACCCTTCCCTTTACCCTTGATGTTAATTACATCTTTATGTAAATCCCAGGCGCCTCCGTAGCCAGGTGGGCAGGAGCAGCAGTGCATAGCACACGCTTCTTGATTAGACCGGGGTTCGAGCCCGTGCCCACTAAATACGGAGGATGTGAATAGGTCAGGGAATGACCACCGCATATCCCCGGAGCAATATGGCCTTAGTTGCTAATGCTCCTAAAAACCAAATAACAAACAAACAATGTAAATCCCACATCAGTACACTGTAATCATTGTCACCTAGTGGTTCCTTCATCTGTAAATTCTTAATGCCTGAATAATTACTGCTGATAATCAGATCAAGGGTATTACTTCTTCTGGTTGCCCCTCGAACATGTTGCTATAGAAAACTCCTTCAATAAATCCACAAAATTCTTGCTAGTGTGTGAGTGACCAACCCACATTCTGATTTATAGGCCCATTCTATTTCTGTGCACAACTGTTCATTGTACTCATCAGAGTCATTAGCACTATATAATATACTCCTACTTTCATTTTCCTTTACCAGTGTTTGTCACACCAAACAGACCCAACATTGCACTGTCCACGTGTATCAACTGGATGTACTTCCTTAGATTTTATGTGTTTCTTAACTAACAGCGTAACTCCCTTCCTACCCTGTCTGTTCTTTCTGTGCACATTGTACTACCCAAATTGCAATTCTGCACTGCTTATATCTTTGTGACACCATGTCTCTGATATCCCAACAATATCCACCTTTGATGTCTTGATCACCACTTCAAATTCATCAAGTTTATTTACTATACTTCTAGCATTAATGTACATGCAATTATACATGCATTTATTCTTACTCTTAATTACCCTAACACAGCCCATGTATTTACTTGTTCCATGATTTCCAAGCATCTCTTGAAGTCCCCAGCAACTTTCTCTCTAGGCTGCTGCTCATTACAATAGACACAGTGCAAGAATCACTTTCGCCTCTGCCTGCACTACTGTTAGTCTTTTAGTCTGTGAACCCCCTCCCCCCCCAATCTAGCAGTTTTTGGACCCACCTAACACTGCCTCAATAGCATCAGCAAATTTTCTTGCAACCTTTCTATTTAAGTGTATCCCATCCCATTATATTAACCGTCAAACCCTAGCCATAATTATGGGAGCATCCTTGGATACTGGGAGGGCCTAATGGACTGGAGATGTGTGAATGTATCTCCAGATCATAAAGGGGATTAAATGGTGACATGAGTAATTACAGACCTGCTAATTTAACTTCTGTTCCAATGAAAATAATGGAGCTGCTAGTAAATGTAATAATGCAGGACCATCTGGACAGGAATGCAGTTATACTGTAGTCAGAGCATGGATTTGTTAAGGGGTGGTCTTGTCTAACCAATCTCATAGGTTACTGTGATTCAGTAACCAAGGAACTGGATGCAAAAAAGAATTTTGATATCATATACTTGGATTTCAAGAAGGTTTTTGGTACTGTTTCACATAAAAACTGCTGCACAAACTGGAGCAATATGCCATTAAGTTACTTCTATGGATGGTTAAGTGGAAGAAGACAGAGTTGTTATCAGTGGACACTGCTCTTGTTGGACTAATGTTATTTGGTGTTGGTGGGTTCCATGGTGGGCCCATTGATGTTTTCAATATTTATTAATGATATCGATGTAGGTATAATGTCTAAGTTTGTAGATGATACCAAGGTTGGCAGGGTAGTTAACAAAAGTAATGACCATAAGCTACTACAACAAGATCTAGAAAAATTAGATTGATGGACTGAGAAATGGCAGTTGAAATTTAACATTGACAAATGAAGGGTACTGCATATTGGTAGTAGTAATCCCAGAGTAACTTATGAACCATGTAATACTAAACTCAGGGTATTGGAAAAGGAAAGAGATCTGGGGGTGATTGTGTAGTCAGATATGAAATTCTCTGAACAGTGCAAACATGTTGCTAGGACAGCTCACTGGGTTTTGTCAATGATATACAGAAACTTTGCTAGCAAGGATAAGGAGGTGATTATCCCTTTGTACAAGGCCATGGTTAGGCCACACCTTGAGTACTGTATCAGGTCTGGAGGCCTTACTATTGGAAGGATGTAGATCTGCAGAGAAGAGCAGCCAGATTGGTGAAGGGAAGAAAAGGGTGTTCTTACCTAGAAAGGCTTCATTTCTGCATAGTGTTTTTTTTTATTTAGTGGTATTTATGCACTATATATTTATTTGGATGGGGAGGTAAAGCACCTGAGGAATGTAGAGTAACCACTTTTGCTCGAGGATATTTCCTTCATTACTTGGTTACAAAGTCCTGAACTTGAGCACTAAATTCGTTTTTATTTAGATAAATCATCATCATCAGCCATTTTCACTCCACTGCAGGATGAAGGCCTCTCCAGCAACTTTCCAGTTCATTCTGTTTTGTGCAATGGCCATTCATTTACTACCCACAAACCTCGGGAATTTCATCTGCCCATCTCCGTCGTCGTCTTCCAGGTTTTCTTCTAGCTCCTCTTGGGTACCATTCTGTTAATTTCTTAGTCCATTTGTCATCATGTCTTCGAGCTATGTGTCCTGCCCAAGACCATTTCAGTTCTTTAGTTTTGATAAGAATGTCATTTACTTGAGCTTGCTGCCTAATCCATGTGTTTCTCTTCTTATACAACAGTTTGATTCCCAATATAATTCGTTCCATTATTTGCTGTGTAGTTCTCAGCTTCTCTTCCATTCTTTTGGTGAGTGCCCAAGTTTCACTTCCATAAGTCATGATGGGGAGTATACATTGGTTCATTATTTTACATTTCAGACAAATTGGGATATTGTTCCCCACTATGTGAGTATATTTCCTCAATGCTATCCATCCAAAATTTATTCTTCTCTTGACTTCCATCCATTTATCATTAATGCAGCTAATGACTTGTCCCAGATAAGTATATGACTCCACCTATTCAATTATATCCCTTTCTATAGCATACTTGTTCATCATTACTTTTGTTTTGGCCGTATTCATCTTTAGTCCAAAATCCTTACTAACTCTGCATAACTGATTAAGTTTTTCCTCTAATTCTTTGGGATCGTGGCTCATGACCACACTGTCATCTGCAAATGGTTTAGGTACTCTCTATTCACATTGACTCATTTGTGCGACCAGTATAATCATCTGAAAGCTTCCTCAAAGGCAGCAGTAAACAACTTCGGAGATATTGTCTCTTCTTGTCGAACTCCTTTCTCAGTTTTAAATTCGCTACTGTCTTTGTCTAGTCTAATAAAAGAGGTAGTGTTCTCATATATTTTTTTTCAAAATTATAATATATGGGGTATCTATGCCTTTTTATAATCCACAAATGCCAGGCATAATGGTGTTTTATATTCATTTGCTTTCTCCATTAGCTGTGATATTACATGAAGGTGATCCATTGTTGAGAATCCTGTCCTAAAGCCAGCTTGCTCTTTTGGTTGATTGTCATCAAGTATTCTTTCTAATCTGTTAGTTGTTGTTATTTGGTTTTAATGGGCATTAGCAACTAAGGCCATATTGCTGCGGGGATATGCGGTGACCTTTCCACATCCTCTGTATTTGGTGGTCACGGGCTCGAACCCCGATCTAATCAAGAAGCGTGTACTACGCACTGCTGCTCCTTCCCACCTGGCTACGGAGGCACCAATCTGTTAGTAATGACCCTTGTAAACAACTTGTAGAGGTGTTGTAGATAACAAGCTAATTGTAGCTAATAACTTGTAGATAACAATCTAATTGGTCTGTAATTTCCAATTTCTGAATTATTTCCTTTCTTATGCAGCAAAACTATTATTGCATTATTCCACTCCTTAGGCATCACAGCTTTGCTAATGCATTTTGTGAAGATTCTTGCCAGTTTTTGTGTCATATCTCTTCCTCCCAATTTTAACAACTCTACAGTAACTTCATCTTCCTCCAGGGCTTTCTGATTCTTCATTTTCTCAATGCAATTTCTACATCATCAGGAAGGATATAGGGTATGTTGTATGTGTTACTAATTTGCAATCCACCTTCCCCACTGCTGGCATCATTTCCTCGCTCCTTGTATAATTCTCTATAGTAGTCTCCTGCTACTTGAATTATGCCTTCTGCTATTTATAAGTACACCATCGCTATTCTTCAGTTTCAGTATCATTTGTCTGTCTCTCTCTCTCTCTCTCTCTCTCTCTCTCTCTCTCTCTCTCTCTCTCTCTCTCTCTCTCTGTCTGTATTACTGCTCATGACTACTGATTTAAGTCCTTTGTTTTCCCTTAATGCTTGTTCTAGTTTTTTGTTGTATTAAATCTTCATATGTCCTCTCTGAGTCTCTTTCTAATGGCTTTGCATAACTCAGTATACTGAATTTTCTCCTTTTTAGTGTTTATCTTGCTCTTCATTTGTCACCTTCTGTTCATCATGACAAGTGTTTCATAACTAATTTTTTCTTCTTTGAATTTTTTTTACCTATAGGCTTCTTGAGCTTTATCACTTTTAGAAAGTTGTAATATTCCTCATTGATACCTTGGTCCTGAGCAGTCTGCAGAAGCTCAAACTTGTTCTTAAGCTGATTTAAGCCCTTTGTTCTCCATTAATGATTGTTCTACTTTTCTTGTGTTAAATCTCCTTATGTCCTCTCTAAATCGCTTTCTAATGACTTTGCCATAACTCAGTATACTGAATTTTCTCCTTGTCAGTGTTTATCTCGCTCTTCATTTGTCATCTTCGGTTCATCATGACAAAAGTGTTTCTTGACTAATTTTTTCTTATTTGGAGTTCTTTTTACCTTTAGGTTTCTCTGGCTTTATCACTTTCAGAAAGTTGTATTCCTCATCAATATCTTGTTCCTGAAAGGTCTGCAGAAGCTCAAACTTGTTCTTACGTTCCAGTACATACTGCTTTTTCTCCTCTTCTTCTGTTATCTCAAAGACCTTTGTGTTATTTACTCCAGTCATGTTTTTTACTTTCTTTTCTTACATCTATATCATGTGCATCTTACCATTCTGTGATCACTTCCAACCTTTACCTTGTTCAAGACAGTACCATCATTCACAATATATCTTCTGTTAGTGAGGATAAAGTAATTTTCATTAGTTGTTAGTCTGTTTGGGCTCTACCATGTCCACTCTCTGTTCGCCCTTTTTCCTAAAAAAAAGTGTTCATTGTTGACATTCCTCGAGATTCTGCAAATTCCACAAGTTTGTTCACCTCTTTCATTTCTTTAATAAAGAATTCTTCTTCTTCTTCTTCAATTCCAAAATTTCCTCTAGTTTCCCTTTCTGTGCTGTTTTCTCCCTTTCCAACTTTAGCATCGAAGTCCCCATAATGATAGTGTAGTGGGTGGGTTTTTGCTCATCTAGAAGACTCAATTTTTAATTTATTTTTAATTTTATTATTATTACCCATATGGTGCAAGGAAGCCTGAGGCTTTTGCTGCACCGGGCAAAAAAAAAAAATTTCTAAGTGACCCTCAGAGAGAGAGAGAGAGAGAGAGAGAGAGAGAGGGAAATCACCAAGAAAGAGAAGAATGATGAGATCCAGATCTTTGGCAAACCCATACTCACCGGATGTGAGCCCCTGGGGATTAGTGTGTACATTCCTTCAACCTCTTCATCCTCGTGGCTCGATGTTGGTGCATAGATCATATAACCTATAGCTAGTATGTCTTAGAAATTTTGAGTAGTAGTCTTAACACACTTGATGTACTTTTGAATTCCAAAATGTTTTTTTTATATCTTTATGGACCAGATGAGCAATCTTATGTTGTAACAGACCAAGTTCAGTTTCCATGCTTGGCAGCCTGGTCGTACCCAGAGATTCTTAACACACTGTGATCCTCTTGCTGCCTGAGTCTCAAGTGGAAGCCGCTGGGGACTGAGCGGAATTTGTTTTATCGTGCTGTCATGTGCTGAAGGGTTTGTTCTTTTCCTCTTCACACGGACCAGGTGTCTTGAAGAACCACTCTGCACATTCGTTGCCACCTAAGTGACGTAACAGGGCTTACCATCGAGAATGAGTGAATTTTAGGGAGACAGACCAACCAGACGTCTCCTAAATCTTCTGAAATAGAAAGATATTGGATCCGTCAGTGTTTTAGACTGATAACACACTGAATGCCTGTTCTCCGCTAAGCCCCCTAAGGAATTATTTACAGGGCACCAAAGTTATACTACCTTATCATAACCAGTTTGCCAGATAACTTCCTAAAGTATTTGCAGGCACAGATATTAAACTAATATTCTCTTCCTGTAACAAATTGCTAGTGTTTCGTATAGCGGTAATTTATAATTAGACTTTAATTTGATTAGGGTGCTAGCAGAATCAACCAAAAGTAGAAAGATTAATATACATTAGTAATTTTATTAAGATTAAGCCTGGAGGAAGACAAAATGCACCACCCAACCCCCTTGTTGTCATCTGTAAAATTACTGTGTAAATGGAAACTAAAATCTTAAACGTTGGAATGTAAAAGCCAAGAGTCTAAACGATAGACTTTCGAAAACATTCATCATCAGTTGACTGAAGATATGAGTAGAACTTGAGTTTAAAAAGGGTTCAAGAGTTCCCATGATGCTGTGCTCAGACACGAGGAAATTTTATGTATGTGACGCTCCATATTGAAGAAAGATTGGCGGGTGATTTTGCATTCAATATTTTGAGCAAAGTGTTATGGCAGAACCATTCTATTGCTAGTATTTTTTATAGCATTAATTTATAATTAGACTTTAATTTGATTAGGGTGATAGTGGAATCAACCAAAGGATTATGGTTATGAGCTTGTACGTGCTGTTTAAGCTCAGTACTTGACTGATTTGTTCTAAAATTATTGAAGTGGTAATACGCTCATGTATTTGCGGAGCTTCCTTCAATAAATATAAAGATGCACACATATATCATACACAGAATATTAACAACATAGTATATTTAATCAAATGTCAATCAGGTTGTGAGACGTGTTATATAGGCAGCGCCACTACAAAATATGGTTCTACAAAATCTGCAATACACAAGCATATTACCACTTCAATAATTTTAGGACAAATCAGTCAAGTACTGAGCTTATGCAGCATGTACAAGCTCATAACCATAATCCTTTGGTTGATTCTGCTATAACCTAATCAAATTAAAGTCTAATTATAAATTACTGCTATATAAAACACTAGCAATAGAATGGTTCTGCCATAATGCTTTGCTCGAAATATTGAATGCAAAATCACCTGCCAGTCTTTCTCCAATATGGAGCCTCACATATATAAAATTTCCTTGTGTCTGAGCACGGCATCATGGGAACTCTTGAACTGTTTTTAAACTCAAGTTCTACTCATATAAGTCTATCATTTAGACTCTTGGCTTTTTATGTTCCAACATTTAAGATTTTAGTTTCCGTTTAAACAGTAATTTTATAGATGACAACAAGGGGAATGGGTGGTGCATTTCTTCTTCCTCCAGGCTTAATTTTAATATAATTACTAATGTTTCTTAATCTTTCTACTTTTAATTAATTTATGCTTTTAATGTCTTCACCTTCAAAAACTTCAATGTAATTAACATGGATAAATTGAGGTAAGTACCGGAGAAATAAGCTTTTGCTAGAATATTGATTTGAGACATTGCAACTTGTTTGTATAATGTAGTGAAAACTATGCTTTGATTCATGATTGCTGCTTATGCAATGCTGATATATTTTGCAGAGTACATCTTGACTTGGTGCATATAGCCTTAGACACTAATGCACCATAAAATCTTTGAACAACCCCACCAACAGAGTACATCAGTAATGTGTATGTGGACTAAAGTTATTGTGATCTGTTTAGGTAGAATAGATGGAGAGTTAGATCTAATATAAAAGTTCCATTAAATAGTATAGCTATATTTTAGAGAAGTTTAATAACCTAAAGGACAATTTTTAAGATTGGCACTAGCCAGTAACAGGGAAAAGTTTGGTTACTGCTGCTGTTACATATTAAAATTCATATAATTTTCCTTTATACAATTTAAATTTGTAAGCCATAATGCGTTTTTTTTTTTAACGAAAAGACAATGGGAAAAGCTCATTAGAAATAACTTTGAACATCATATGTATACGATGAAATTTCCTACCTATTGTCTGTAATATTTCTTATTTTTATTTATTTTTATTTTTTCAGAAGATGATGAATTGCGTTTAACTTTCCCTGTTAGAGATGGAATAATTCTAGCACCATTTAGATTGGAACATAACTTAGCAGTGAGTAATCATGTCTTCCAACTGAAGCAGTCAGTCCACCAAACTCTGATGTTTCGCACAGATCTGGAGTTGCAACTGAAGTGCTTTCATCATGAAGATCGTCAGATGAACACTAACTGGCCTGCCTCTGTACAAGTTTCAGTTAATGCCACACCACTATCCATTGACAGGGGAGAAAATAAACTATCTCACAAGCCACTTTATCTGAAAGAAGTGTGTCAGCCAGGTCGTAATACCATTCAGATCACTGTAACAGCATGTTGTTGTGTAAGTTGGCATAGTTAATATGTACATATACAGTAAATCCTCAGTATTCATAGATTTAATATTTGTGGCTTTGATTATTCACAGACTGTCTTTGTATGGCATATCTATTTAAAATTCATGGTTTCAGTTATTCACGAGTAGTTTCTCTGTGCAAGCCCATGTTACATTTTCAGTATATATACATATTTGTGTGTCATCTCATCTATGTCTCTGAGATAGATGTAGATGACATCATGATTCAGCAGTGGATCAGGGTTTCATTGCAGCATTTAGATCACATTACATGCACTGCCATTGTGTGAGAATTCTCAAGTGGAGAGCAGTTCTTCTGTTACTCAGTGATTGTTGGAAAAAAGTAAATTGCCAACTTTATAATACATACGAGGTATCAAAAAATTTGTACTCTGACGTAGATAAAACATCAGTAGGAAGATGCCATTTTTCATATAAGTTGTCTACATATTCAATAACTAACATGTGAAATTTCATTCCCATAGATGATCATAGACCAGAGGTGGAGCCTAGAATCTGAGGAGGGACACTGGTTGACAAAGTGGAGTATCAAGCAGTGATACTCCACTTTGTCATTTGCAGTTCAAGAAAGCTCAGGAAATTGACAAAGAAATGAAAGCTGTAAAGTGTGTTAGTTGTCTGATGGCACCAGGGGTTTCCCCCATCTCCATGTTGTATTCTTTGTATGTGTGACACAGAACTCTGTGGTGGAAGCCAGAGATTTAAAAAGTGTGTGGGGAGTGATTAGTTGTGTAGTGTTATGTTCTGTTGTTTCTCTGATGATTTAGCCATTGGGTCCCTATTGGGACCCATACTTTACCAAGTCAGGCACTCAGTAGATTGTTTTAAGTACTCTGGCTGGCCCTGCTACCTAATTTCTGAGGTTTTCACTGGCAAGGCTTATATATATAAAAAAAGGGAAGGGGACACCAGAATTTGGAATGGCCAAAAGAGATTTACGAAAAAGCGATAGAATTTAGATGTTGATTAGAATTTGGTGGCATTGTTAGGGGCCTACTCGGTCGGTTTAGTTAGAGTGGGGGAGACTGAAGACTGGGGGAAACAGGTAGAAGGATGGGGACGATAGAGTAGGCACCCCCAAAGAGGTCAGTGGGGACGAGCCCCACCACGTGAAGTGTGTGGGGGGAGACAGAGATCCATCTCCTAACCCCCTCTGCCTGGAGATGGGGTTTTAAATGGAACCGTGTTTGAGTACCCAGTTCAGATTGCCAGATGTCGTATTGTGTCAATTCCGGTAGGATGGTCAAACTGCCCATTCTGCTCTGGGGGTAGGATATGTTAGCTGGCAGGTGTGGGAAGAGACACATTTACTCCATTCATGATCTGCATTCTCACTCTACTTGCATTCTGCTTTTATACTTTTTTCTTAAATTTTATATATATATATTTTTTTTTCACTCACTCATTCATCTTTTTTTTTACACTTTGCCACTGCAAACTTAAAAAAAGTCGTGGAAACATATTTTGCATCCTGTAGGAATAAATGGAGATATTGTAAAAATATCATAATGTGATGAACCCAATAACACATTTTTTTTTTGGTAATTCTTTCCAAGGCTTTGGAAGTTGAAATTTTCACTATATTATTAATCTATTTATCTGTTTGTAATTGCCTGTTTAGTTTGAAGGTGATGACTCTATGATCTGGTGTTATCCAGGCTGGCTGGACATACCAGTCTGTAATTTTATAGGCTTGAATATTGAATTGGTGGCAAGAGTGACATCAATGTCACTCTCCCACATGGTACTGCTAAAAGTTGGTAAGTTGTTAGGGTGAGATGGCTGTAAAATCTGATAATATCTGGCCATTGTGTGTACCTACTCTGTCTTCTGTACGGCTATGCCATTAAGGCTGACCGGCATTTGACATCATCGCACACTATGATATTTGCTGTAGGTAACAAATTTACGACTACTTATAAGTAATCTATAGTAAGGTTTGTCTTCACCTGGTCTTGCATAAAGAGATATAATATAGAACTGTCCAACTGCACTGGTAATATGTGCACACACTGCCAAACTACTAGGGAACAGAGGTGACCCACCTTTGTGTGACTGTAAGGTCAGTGTTTTTGACCACTATTGCTGTAGAAGGGACACCTGGGGTGTATTCTATTATTTTATGGCCTCTTGGGTATCCCTGAACCCTACCCATACGTGTGTAGGGTTCTTAGAGTACCAAGATATCTATTATTTTCTTCTAATTTGACTTTGATCTGATCTACAACAGTTCTTGTTCTTTGGGCATTCAATTGGAAGAGATTTAAAGCTTAGTCACATTTCTATCTGGCACATAGTTGGTCTTAGATTGTATTTTCATTTGCTCTTTATATTTGGTGGAGCAATTCAGTGTGTAATTCCAATGTACAGCTTTTTAAACTGAAAGATTGCGAACTTTTTTCGTAGTCTTTATTTATCATTTTCTTATAGCAGAAGCATATTTCATCCCTCATACTGTCTGCATGATCAGTCAGATGTGTTGCCTTACAGGCTGCACATTTTGGCTGCTGATTTTTATTTCTACAGTTATTATAGTCATGCCCAACCACTGCACAATGGCCACAGACAGGTTCTTTCTGACTGCAATCCCTGTCAGTGTGTCCAAATTTGACAATTATACCAATGAGCCAAAACATTATGACCACCTACCTAATATGATGTTGGTCCTTCACGTGCAGACAAAACAGCTCGTACCCAGCGAGGCATGGATGCTACAAGATTTCTAAACGTGTATTGTGGTATCTGGTACCAACACGTAACCATCAGATCCTTTAAATCCTGTAAGGTCTGTGGTTGAGACCCTGCAGATCGGAGTTGCTGTTCCAACACAAACCACAGATGCTCGATGGTATTGATGTCTGGGGAATTTGGAGGCCAGGGCAATACCTGGAAGTCTTCCTCGTGTTCTGTGAACCAGTCTCGAACCATCCGGGTGGTGTGGCATGGTGCATTATCCATCTGAAATACGGCACCGCCAGAGGGGAAGATCATTGACATTAAAGGGTGTACCTGGTCATCAGTGATGTTTAGTTAGGTGGTAGATGTCAGATTGCTCGGCACATGGATGACTAGACCCAGGGTATCCCAGCAGAACATCTCCCAAAACATGACACAGCCGCCACCGGCTTGTTTTTGTCCCATGGTGTGCATTCAGGTGGCATCACTTCCCCAGGTAAGCATCGCAAACGTACTGAGATTACCTTCTTCCAATCACTCAAGGTTCTGTTTCAATGCTCGCGTGCCCATTGTGGTCGCTGTCACGGTGAACCGTGGTTAGCATGGGCACTCAGAGTGGCCTTCAGCTACGCAGCCCCATTTTCAGCAGGGTTCGATGTACTGTGTGTTGTGACCCATTACTCCCATCACCAGCATTCTAATTACCAGCGAGTTGTGCCACAGTCGCCCTTCTGTTGCCACGTACCATCCGGGAGAGCCTTCACTCACCTCGAGCTTCGATGAGTGTCTTTGACGAGCCAAGAGAAGGAAGGCCATCAATATCCACACTGTCGGTGAGACGGTTGCAAAAGTTAGTTGAGCAACTGGTGCTGAGTGACATGTGTGACAATTCAATTCATCGTAAATGCAGTGGGAATTAGTTATGGGTCTGCCCAAAGCATTTTACATGACCAAAAAAAAAAAAAAAAAATTATTATTATAGGCCATCCGAATATTTAAATTCATCTGCCACTCATTGTGTATTATGTCAGTTAATTGCATGTGTTCTTTGGTCGATTTGTCTGTTTTGCTGGACGGAAAACCCGAGTTTCCTGGGGGAAAAAACTCTATCTACGCCTGCGACTGAATAACTCAGCCACGGATTGAAAAAAAAGCCCACTAACATTCCTCGCATCATCGATGGGATTCGAACCCATGCCTTTTCCACCCGGTTTGGGGAGGATGGTGACGATACCACTGTGCCACCCATGCAGCCCATTTTACATGACTTGCCTAAGGTCTCCTCATGAGGTAACAAGATTGCTGATACCTTTTGGAGAAGCAGTGTCAAATGCAATATTCTCACCAACTGTTGGATTTCTGTAATGCGGATGTTGAGAAATTTTGATCAGTTGGTGACAAATGATGAATGCTGGATGTACCAATATGATCCAAGCAAGGAATGCAAAGCAGTGGAAACAAACCTCCTTCCAAAAAGGCAAAGAGCACTCCATCTACGAAGAAGGTGATGTTGTCCATGTTTTGGGACAGAAAAGGGGTTATCCTGACAGATTACCTGCCTCGTGGTTTCACACTTACCGGAGAATACAACAGAAATCTTTTGAAAAAGTTAAGTGATGCTTCAAAGGTGAAAAGGTGTGGAATGTTAACCAAAAGTGTCCGTCTTCTGTCAGACAATGCACCGGCTCACACAGCCTCTGCCACCACAAACGTTGTTACCCAGTTCGGCTTTGAACTACTGCAGCACCCACCGTATTCTCCTGACCTATCACCATCAGGCTTTTTCTTTTTTCGAGAAATGAAGAAACCATTGCATGGATGCCACTTTGATTCATCTCAGGCAGTCATCAGTGAAGTGGAATCATAGTTTCAGGCAAAAAGTGCAGACTTCTGTGATAAAGGCATTAAACGACTGATCCATAGATGGGAGAAATGTGTTACTACTATACGTGGAGAGTACATAGAAAAGGATTAAAATTCCTGTGAAGTTTCACTTTTCTAGGGCTATTATTTCTAGGTAAAGGTACGAATTTTTTGATATCCCCCTTGTGTAATGGTATCTCTAGATGAAATGAAACCATCCCCTTGAATGTATTCTATGGAACCTATTGCCAAACACAAGAAAGAACTGAAAGTCATCTTATTGGTAGAAGAAGAGGTGCAGAGGTTCAGTTTGGCACATGATGTGGGATAGAAAGTTGTGATGATCTCAAAAGAAAGCAAAGAGCAGTAAGCATGAAGAGACTAGTCATAGTAGTAGTAGTGGCAAATGATGCAAGAAAACAAGCTTTTATATTTGCATCAGCCAAAAAAAAAAAAAAAAAAAACCACTACACACTTCACTCATCCATACTCTCCAAGAATTTGTCTAATTCTTCCTTGATTGCTGCTTATGCAATTACACTACTCAATAGAGTAGTGTAATTCAAAATACCTAATCAGGAAAATCACACTGCTGTACTGAGTAGCGTGATTCCTGGTGAGGCTGTGCAAGTGAAGTTGAGAAAGCGTGAAATTAGCAATATTGACATTTAAGATGTTATTTATTAGGAAATATTTTGAGCCAAAAGTCAAGTAAGGCTCCTGAAGTTGATGGCATGTACCCAGTAATTTTGAGGGAGGTTGCCAGAGAGTGCATTGAGGTTTATTATGAGGGCATCATTGGACTTGGGAGAGATTCCTCTGGATTAGAGAACTGCCAGTATGTTGTCAGTGCACTAGATCATCAAAAATGCGAACATCAATAATCCGAACGAGCTAGGATTTATTATTTTTTTATGCTGGTGCCATAATATAATTACAGTAAGGGCCAGTTACTGTGATCACGTTTGCAAATTGAATTTTGATTTTATTAAACAGCAATTCTGATAAGGAAAATTCAGCAGAATAACATCTACAGGCTATAAAAATGACAATATACAGTACAAATTTACACTTTTATTACTGTACCAATTAACAAAATTAAATGATACATGAAAATCGGAAGAATGTTATCCACAGGTTAGCAAAATAAATTTATGCTTGTGTACATAGCTTGATTAATATACATACAGTACTATCTAAACATAACACTTTGCAATTTGTTATTCAACACACTTTGTAATCGACATTTTTTTTTGGGTTATAAAATCTAAAACAGTCAAAAAAGATAAGCATAAATCAATAACAAAGAATACGACAGAGAAATTGCAGCTAACACAATAGGCACAAGTGAGATACGAAGTAAAAAGTTTATGAAGTTTAGATATAGGAATGAAGAGAAGATTCTAAATATTTATATGCAGAGTTCTATTTTACCATACTGAAGTTATGCCACCTTCTTCCTTGTCTTTTAAAAAGAAGCAGAAATTTTTAACAATTGAATCAAAGATTGAGATTTTAAACAGACTTTCAAAGGGTGAAAGCAGGTCTTTGTTAGCAAAATTTTGAGGTTGGAAAGTCAACCATAACAGACATTAAAAACAACAAGGAAAAAAATTTAAGTTCGCATTGAAATTTGATTCAGATGATGATGCAAAAAAAAAAAAAAAAAAAAATCTACAAGAACAGTTAATGACCCATCCCTCGAAGATGCCATTTATTTTGTGGTTCACATACAAAGATGAAGTTCAGGTGAACCCATATCTGGACCTTTCTTAGAATTAGCATTACTAGAGGCATTTGATGCAAGAAAGCAAGCTTATGCAGCATCAGCCAAAAAAAAAAAATAAATAAAAAATAACCACTTCCACTTCACCCTTCTGTTCGTTCGAAATACCTGTCCAGCTGAGCCTTAAACTTATTTAGGCTATCAACTTCCACGACAAGGGATGGAAGTCTGTTCCACCAACCAACCACCCGCTGGCTAAAGGCAAATTTCCTCACGTCTATCCTACATCTGTCTTTCCTCAATTTGAATTTATGCCCTCTCAGGTGATTATTCTGAGCAAGAGGAAGAATCCCATCAGCATTGAGCATGCTCAAACCATTCAAGGCTTTATACACCTCTATCAGATCACCTCGCTGGTCCTAGTCTCCAGACACTGTAATTTGCAAAACTTAAGCTTTTCTTCGTAAGAGCACCCCTTTGTTCCATTCACTACTCTTGTTGCCCTTCTCTGTACTCGTTCCAGCAGCTCTACATCCTTCTTGAAATGAGGCTTCCAGGCCTCTATACAGTACTCTAGGTGTGGTCTGACCATTGCCTTATACAAGGGAATAATCACCTCCTTATCCCTGCTAGAAAAATTCCTATACAGTAAACCCCCGCTATTCGCGGTATCTGTATTCGCGGTTTCGCGTATTCGCCATCGCCGATTTAATATAAAATGAAACCTAAAAAATGTGAATTTTAAAGCGCCGTGAATATTTTCCGCCATAAAAAAACATGGGCGTGGATAAAATTATCTTTCCCGGTCAAAACAGCGTTCAGTGGGTGGGGGGAGAGGGGTGACAAAATCGCGAGCGTGGATGTTTCTCACTAATCCTTGTTCTATGTGTTATGCGCTTGTTATGGAAGGTTTCGTCGTTTGCTTTTAATTTATATGCTTATAAATTGAATAAATTTATCAATTTATAAATTGCTATGCTTACAAAAGTGATAAATCTACCGTTTTGCAGTGTAAAAAAGACTTTTTCGAGTGTGTTAATGGAAGAAAGTGACTTTATTGTGGACAAGTTCTTTCTAACCCCTACAAAAATATGACTACGAATAACAAGAGAAATGTGAAAATATCAAAGAAGGTGATGACATTAGCGAATAAAATTGAGTTATTAGATAAAATTTCTAATGGTGAAAGTGTCTCCTCAGTGGCAAAACATTATAAAATCAATGAGTCAACGGTACGATCAATCAAAAATCGGAAGAAAAAATCCGCCGTAGTGTCCGTGAAAACGCGCTAATTGCTTCAAAAATTTGCTCTGTAACTCGTGATGTTAAATTAGAAAAAATGGAAAAAAACTTTAAATCTGTGGATAGAAGACCGAACTCAAAATAAAATTCCGTTAAATTCACTCATCATTCTTGAAAACGCAAAACTCCTTATCAACGCTTTAGTGAAACTGGTGATAGCACTGGCGGGATAGGTTTTTTAGCTAGCAAAGACGCTGGTTTGAAAGATTTGTTTGAAATTTCTAATAAATATTACATTTAATATTAAATTGTTTCTTATTTTCATTTCGATGCCATATGCTTGCATTTCACTAGGTACTGTCTATGTACATAGTCATATTATGAAGGTACATATAATACATACATAGACAAAATTTTAGACTAGTTTTTCTTATATATTTCATACTTTGGAACGGAACCCCTATATTACTATGGGAGCCATAACTCAGTATTCGCGTTTTCGGTATTCGCGGCATTTCTCAGGAACGTAACCCCCGCGAATAGCGGGGGTTACGTTCCTGAGAAATGTATATCATTGACAATACACCATGTAGTTGTATATCATTGACAATACACCTAGTAGTTGTATATCATTGACAATACACCATGATCTATTCTTGCAGCCCATCTGCACTACTCAGAGAACTTCATATCTGCCTGCACAACCACCCCAGGTCCCTTTCATTCTCTACCACTGTCAGTGTAGTACCACAGAGTTGATATGTTGCTCTGGGGTTGCTGTTTCCCATATGTAGTACTTTACATTTGTCAGTGTTAAACTTCATTTGCCACCTCTCAGCCCATCTGCTCAACCTTTCCAGATCCTGTTGCAGCAGCATAGTGTCAGTAGTGTCCTTGACAACCCTGCCAACCTTCGTATCGTCTGCAAACTTGGACATTAAGCTTGATATACCATCATCAATATCAACTATAAATACAGAAAACAATAATGGATCCAACACTGAACCCTGAGGGACTTCACTAATAACATTAGTCCACGATGAGCAGTGTCCATTGATTACCACTCTCTGTCTTCTCCCCCTCAACCACCCCTTTATCCATAGCAACAATTTGCCTCCAATGCCACACTGCTCCAATTTGTGCAGCAGTCTTCCATGTGCAACAGTATCAAAAGCCTTTCTAAGATCCAAGTATATAACATCAAAGTTATTCCCTGCATCCAGTTCTTTTGTGACTGCATCATAGTATCCAATCAAATTGGTCAGGCAAGACTTCCCCTTAACAAAACCACGCTGCGTCCGAGCTATAACTGAAGTCTTGTCTAGATGATCCTGCAGTGCTTCTTTAACCAGTGCCTCCATTAATTTTCCGGGAACAGAAGTTAAACTCACAGGTCTATAATTACTTGTGTCAGCCTTTGATCCTCCTTTGTGAATTGGGGTCACATTTGCACATCTCCAGTCCATGGGTACTTCCCCTGAGTCCAAGGAAGCTCTCATAATTATGGCTAAGGGTTTGCTTACTTCCTTTGCTGCCTCCTTTAATATAACTGGATAGATCCCATCCACCCCAGGTGCCTTTCTTGTGTTTATCTTCAACAATTTCTCCTCCACTTTACTCTCAGTTATTACAAGATTCTCTAGCTTACTGCCAGAGTTGAATACACCTCTGGCATTCCCCTTGCTGAATAACTCCTCAAGTGTGAATGTCGATGCAAAATATTCATTTAGTTTTTTGGCTACCTGAGCAGGATCATCAACAGTTGACCCATCGATATCAAGTGGACCAATCTGATTCATCCCCTTCCTTCTAGAGTTTACATAAGTAAAGAACTCTGCTGTTTTTCTTTGCATCCCTTGCCAAGGATTTCTCGTAATCTGCCTTCACCTGCCTAACCTCCTTTGTAACTTGGTTACAGATTAATTTGTATCTGTCATAGGCTTCTGTGTCATGTGTTAATTTGTATGTATCCCATGCATTTTTCTTCTCTGCCATATGTCTCATTAGTTCATCTGATATCCATTTAGGCCTAAACCTTGAACAATATTTCTTAGTTGGTATGTAAAGCCTAGTAGCTTCCAAGATAATTCTTTGAATGCTTCCCATTTTGAATTTGCTGTTGGTAACATCATCAGTTGGGTCCCACTGTATAGAATTTAAATACTGTCTTAGTCCATCGTAGTTGCCTTTACGAAAGTAATAACTCTTCCCTTTACCCCTAATGGTAGTTACCTCTTTGAGTAAATCCCATTTCAGCACAGTGTGGTCACTGCCAACTAGTGGTTCATTTATCTGCAGATTCTTAATGCGTGAAGAATCACTACTGATAATCAGATCAAGAGTATTACTCCCTCTAGTTGCCTCCCGAACATGCTGATGTAGAAAATAATCATCCAATAAATCCACAAAAGCCTTGCTAGTGTGTGAGTGACCAGCCCTCAAATTCCAGTCAATATCTGGGAAATTAATGTTTCCACTGAAGGATGTGATGGCACATTTTCTAGGATAAGCTATTCTTGTGTGAAAAGGTGCTGGATTTTAAGAAAAAATTAGGCGGCCCCTCAGATTTTAGACAGTACAGGCTGTCTAAAAACTTTAAATCATGGCATGACATTAGAGAACTTTACATTCAAGGGGAAATTTTTTATCTTGTGATTTTCCTGCAGCAGAATTGTTTAAAAAAAGTTTAGCAATCTTATGGGAAGTGAAGATTCCAAAGATGACATATACAATGCTGACGAGACTGGTCACTGCCTCGAAAATCTCTTTCATCTCGCTGTCAAACAACTTCTCCCCATGTTTAAAGTGAATAGAGAGCGAGCTACAGCTATCGTTTGTGCTAATGCCAGTGGGATTCGTGCTTTGCCATTGATGTCGATAGGAAAATCAAAGAAACTCCATTGTTTTAAAAATGTTTCCTGCCTCCCTGTAAACACTGGTAATCATTGGTAAACACTTTTGAATGAACTCAGAAGTGTTTACCAATGATTTTATTATGATTGTCAAAAAGTGTCGTGAATGAGTAGGCAAAATGGGCAAATGGCTTATCCTAGAAAATGTGCCATCACATCCTTCAATGGAAACATTAAACAAAATAAATTATGGATTCGAGGTAATGTTTCTTCCACCAAATGTTACTTCACTCCTCCAACCAGTGGACCAAGGAGTCATCAAAAAGTTGAAGAGAATCTACATAAAACGAGTCTTGCATCATTTACTTTTAGCAGAAAACAACAAAGAAAGCATCTTAGCATTTTCGAAAACGCTGTCTCAATAACAGCTGCTACATGTTAGCTGACACATGAGAATCGTTCGCTGCTCAGAATTTAAAAAAATGCTTGGACAAAACTGTGGCATATTGCAGAAGAAACTGTAGAAGATGAATAGAATTGAACTGACTGAGATGAGGGACAAATACTGAATGAAATGATCAAGTTGTTTCAGTCGATCTCTGGGTTTGAAGATTGCAATGATGCAGGAGTGTGGCTGGAAAATGATACTGATACTACAGGATTTCTGGTTTTAAATGAAAATGAAATTGCGAATATAAAAGAAACTGGAGCTCCTGAAAATGATATGGATGAAGACGACAATGAAGAAAATGACATCAGCACTAGGCCTATGCAGTGGTGAGCTGTGGTGGGCTCGTGAGAGTCCATTGTTATTTTTTTTTTAAATTTGTGAGTCCATTGTTGAAACATTTATTTATATTACAAATGAAATCCTGAATTTAATTCTTGAGTTTCCAGGGCTGGAACTACGGTGGGGTGAGCGGTCCCCCATCCTCATCATTTTAATGGCACAATCGACCAGTTATATATTTTAAAATTGTTTCATTTTTGAGTTAATTACAGTCGACCTCTGTTTAATGAATTTCTTCGTAGCAAATTTTTTTTTTTTTTGATTCCCCTTGGTTTCTATGAAAACATTTAAAATAATTTCCGTAGAACGAATGGATTATGAGAGACAACTTTATATGCATTGTTCTCACCTGTGGCCTTTGGGCAATGTAGGTAATTAGAAAGCGTGAATTAAGGGTGAAAGGGATTACCGTTCGACAACATTACTGGTGTCCGTAAAACCTATGCAGCCACATTCCGAGAAGTCGCGCTAGTTACATAATATGCTTTCCATGTCAGGTCAGATAATGGCCTCTGGTCAACCTGTGTTGTGGTTTCCCCTTTACTCTGACAAACAGGCGTATGTTTTTCTGAGAAGTGAGCGATCCACACGTTTCAGTAAATTTCTCCCGTCTATGTTTACGTGGTCACAGTATCTGAATATCCGAGCGATTCCGATATTTGCACAGTATTCAAAGAACTAGTGACAGTAGCGACGTCGTGTGTGTGTGGTGGGGGAAGGAATGTGGCAACTGAAATATTGAGTAAACATTTCTGAAGATAATGTTGGTAGATTTGGAAACTGCGTCGAGGCTTTCACTGAGAAGAAAATGTTCCAAAATATAATGGCATACAGGCAATAATTAAAAAAAAAAAAAAAAAAAACTGTATGCATTATATCACCAAACTCCAAAAACCAGTGCGAATTAAGGATTATTGCTAAAGTACTTGATGTGGAAACTATAAAGATTGGTCGTGTGTTCGGGCCATGACGGGCAGCTTGTAGCTTGCGGATGGCAATTGAGGATTGGAGGAATTATCCTGCTTTGTGCAAACATTTTGAATCAGAAAGTTAAATATTCTTGATTATTAAACCGACTTTTCAACCTGGAATTTCTTAACAATTTAGCACCAATGATCGACATCTTGCAGGAGCTCTCTTACCTTTCAGAAGCTTTACAAAGTCGCAGCATCACTATAGTAAAATCAGATAAATTAATTATTCTAACTATCAATGCTATCACTAATTTTAAAAATTCTGAAGGAAATTATGAAGCTAAAATTGAGAGCACGTTGAAAGTTGAAAGAATTTGAAGAATCGAAAGTAAGAACACATTTAAAAAATTACCTTGTGACATGTTATTAAGGATAAGTTATTAATGCAATTAGATAGTATGAACCAGAGCTGTAATGCTCAATACGTTCTACGTTGATATCAATAATTGTAAAATAATAAGAGAAGTTTACCTCGGTATAGTACGTACAAAGTACTATAGTAGTGTGGCACCTCCGTAGCCAGGTGGGCAGGAGCAGCAGTGTGTAGCACACGCTTCTTGATTAGACTGGGGTTCGAGCCCATGACCACCAAATATGGAGGATGCAGAAAGGTCAGGGAATGACCACAGCATATTCCCGGAGCAATATGGCCTTAGTTGCTTATGCTCCTAAAAACCAAATAACTAACAAAGAAACTATAGTAGTAAGTCGTTCAGCAGTGTCAGAATTAGCCTTTCATGCTGTTAACGAAAAACATACTTTTTTATTTAACTAGGCCAAAATACTTAGTGTCTAATGTAATTATACACGACTATTCGGCCATATCTCATCTCCGATTCGTGGGCTTTTACGCACATGCTCAGAGACAAATAATCCCTATTTAAGTTTCATGCTCACCCCTATTCGGTAATTTTCATTCCTGTAATCACGATATACGGTCGAAAAGCGTTGTCAGCTTCAGGAAGGAAAATCGTTTTGCAATTTTTTTCATTAAATTCTTTTAATTAATTTTCTTATTTTTAATTGCATTAAATTGATTTTTAATTGTGTTAAATTG
The DNA here is from genome assembly GCF_048544385.1 of Mastigoproctus giganteus. NCBI lineage: Eukaryota > Metazoa > Arthropoda > Arachnida > Uropygi > Thelyphonidae > Mastigoproctus > Mastigoproctus giganteus. The sequence goes on along the minus strand of NC_143582.1, from coordinate 85,849,598 downwards.
AATTTTATTGTGTTAAATTGATTTTTAATTATTTTTTAATCTATTTGTTACTCTAATGTAAGTTTTTCGATATTTCCATTTTAATTTCGGGAGAGTATCATACAGAAGTGTTCTACGTACTATATTGAGGTAAACTTCTCTTATTATTTTACAATTAATGCAAGCAGAGTAATTTTAAATTAGTTTATCTTTAAAATCGAGTGAAAATCCCTCTTCAATTAAGAAAGCCAGAAATATCTTTGAAACCATTGCAATTAGCAGTGCTGAAGCTGAGCGAGCTTTCAGCATAATGAATAATATTGTAACAATTGAACACGTTGCAGATTATAATAATATTAAATTTTCTGTTTATACTCCGGGACGACCAAATGATCAGAGGGGTTCACAAGATAGACAGAATACAAGAAACAGCACCATATTCAGCAGTCATGGGCTTGAACCCTGGTCACTCAAGGCATGTGTACTTATACACCCACGCGCCTGACCACTAGGCTACGGTGGCCTTCTTATGATGAGCATACGGTACATCTAAATGGAAAACCATTGCTTCAGTTTGATCCGTTACGCCAAATCATTCCTCTGTAATCATCACTCAGCTATTGAGCAAAGCAGAAGATCGACAAATATTAATAAAGAAGTAAATTCTATATGGCAATTTTTAGAATAAATTTTTCTTGAATATTTGTATAATAATTTTTTCATGTAATCTGTGATTTTTGTGTACCTTTTCTAGAAGAGTTTGTTTTTTGTGTAATATTTGTTTTTATATTATAGAATGTTTTGTGATAGTTTTTGTTATTTGTGATATGGGAAATATTTCATGTTATTTTTTATTTGCAATATTAAAATTTTATCATGAAAAAAAAATGTATCCATTATATTTCCCAAGTTGTTAAAAGCATATCCAAATCATCCCACTTGGAATGTGGGTATCCAGTAAAAGGGTATCCAAATCATTCCACTCCTAAATGGGAAAACCTTTATAGAGCTGACCCATCAACTGGTATACGTCTTTGCTACTATAGACTGAATGGCAAATTGACCTTAGTAAGATACAGCCTACTGCCTCTCATGCAATCCCACCTTGGATATATCATATACCACTGTGTGTTTCATTCACAGCCTAGGAAAAGCACACCATGTCCCAACAGAGAATATTACAAATACATGCCACACAGAACCCAGCACGGCCAGTACACACCAATCTACACAGATGGGTCTAAAACTGACAATCACGTTGGTGCAGCAGCATTATTTCCCAACATTGCCATATCCAAGAAGCTCCTCATCGAATGTAGCAGCTGTACTGCAGAACTCTGTGCTATCCGCCTATCCTTAAATTGCATACTCTCAACAGCCATATTGCATAGTGTTATATACACCGACTCCATTACTGCCATCCAAGCTGTACAGCAGAATAAAAATCATGATAATCCCTTACTCATACAAATCTGGAATACACTAAGTTAAACCAGAAGAAGCAACAAGTTCTCTTTTGTTGGATCCCTGGTCACTCTGAAATATCTGGAAATGAACCAGCCAGCCTAGCTGCCAAAACTGCTACTAATCCTATAGACTAGTGCATCTCAAACTTTTTTGGATCACTGTCCCCCTTGGTGGGATCACCGCCCCCTAAAAAAATCCCTCGCCAGGGCTTTTTTTTAGCCAACCAATATAAAGTGAAGCTAAATAACTGAAGTGAATATTTGTCTGTTTGCTTCCAAAAACATAAATGCAGCCCTGCATGTATGTGTGTGAATTATAAAGAAAGCTATTTACTGCACTTTATTCCTTCTTCATAAAAAATTACAACTACATAAATAAAGTCAGTTATAGTCACATAAATTAAGTCATAAAAATTAAAGTTAATTACATAAATAAGTCATGATATTAATGGAAATAGTTAATTATATTTTAATATTTAATGCAATGGATGAGCTTGGTGGAGATTTATTAGTTTATCAATATTAGGTTTAATATCTGTAAGTAGCAGTCTTAAATCGCCACGTTTAACAACATCCAGACAATTTCTTTGTTTTGTCAGCAATTGAGATACAGCACTGAAACCAGTTTCGACTAGATATGATGTTGGAAAAGAAATAAGTAATTTTTTTACAATTCCCCACAATGCAGGATAATAGTCAGGGATTTTCTTTTGTAACTAAAATTCCTGATATGAATTTTGAAATTTTGGCTTCAGTTCAACTTCATTTTGTAACTCAGTCAATTCTTCTTCTACAAAATGTTCACCATAGTCATTTAAAAAAGGATTTATAACCCAATCTGAAATTTTCAAATTAAGGAGATCTTCAAACCTTTCCTGCATATCTCTGTGCAACATTTCTAGATGATTACAAAAAGTTTGAGTTTCATCAGCTATTTTTTCTTTTTTCTCTATTTCCAACAGATTTGGAAATTGATACAATTCAAAACGTCGTCCTACGTTGCGCATAAAAAGCTTTAATTTTGAAATAAATGCTGAAATTTGAGTTTTCGCCTTAATAAGAATTACATTTTGTCCTTGTAAATGTAAGTTCATTGAGTTGAATCTAGTAAATAAATCTGCAAGATAAGCAATATCAGTTTTCATTTTCTTGAGGTCATTACTAAGGTCGTTGTTCCAATCTTCAAAAAAACTCGACAACAGTATCAAAGAGTTCATAAAATCTGTTGAGACAGTTGCCTTTTGACAGCCACCGAACCTCGGAGTGAAGTAGCAATCGTTCAAAATCTTCACTGTTTTGATCACAAAGCTTTCGAAATATACGATCATTCAAAGAATGTGCTTTAATTTTGTTTAGCAGTAATAACAGTTTGTAGAGAATTGTGCATTTGATCACCAAGGTTTTTCAGAACTAAATGCTGACGGTGAATGACACAATGAACAGTGATAATATTTGGCACAATATTTTTTAAATAAGCCATAAAACCCTTGTAATGGCCAATCATTGATGGTGCTTCATTGGTTGCACAAGCAAGTACATTTGTAAGTGGAATTTTCCTGTCTTTAAAAATCGCCCCCTTTCATGCCTAACTCCCCCATGGATAATTAAAATATCCCCCAGGAGGCAATATTGCTCACTTTGAGAAGCACTGCTATAGACCAATCATTTACTACACCTGCATCTGACTATAAGTACATTATAAGGAAGCGATGTCTTGAACAATGGCAACACATCTGGCAGAACCAAGGCAACAATGAGCTACTTGGTATAAAAAAAATCTAAAACCTTGGAACTCTATCATGCAGAGAACCAACGTGAAGAAGTTGAATTAGCTTGATTACAGATAGGCCACACGCACCTGACACATCTTTATCTGTTTGCGGCCACTGATCCCCCGCAGTGCACAAAGTGCAACACTCAGCTCACTGTCCAACATCTATTTATTGATTGCCCCAAATACAATGCTGAATGAAAAGCTATGTTTACCTTATATTCATGACGAACACCTCTTTCAGCATTTCTGACCTCCTAGCAGACACTGCACATGTGACCAAAATTTTTGGTTTCCTCAAACAGATAAAACTGTACAACGCAGTATAAACTTGAATAATAGCTATACATATATAGCTGTGTATTTAACATTGTCATAGTTAGGCACATTATGGCCTTTGCTGCTCTTGTGCTGTAAAAGCCTACAAACAAACAAACCTAGTTGTTTAAAAAAAAAAAAAAAAAAAAGAATAAAAAAAGTGGCACCTGTGCTGAGCACGTGAAGTAGATGGTTTTATGTGAACCTTTGTGTTTCTTTTAGGTATTTTATTTGTATATTGATTACGAAATAAAAGAGCTTTTGTATTGTAAATATTTTATTGAACATTCGCAAATTTTCATAATTTCTGGAAGACAAGGTACAATGGATTTATGATAACAAGGCATTTGACTCAGAGCCTCTTGAGAGCTTTACTTATGAGCTGTAACATGTTGGGATTACTGCCAAAATTCTGAGGTGGATCACAGCAGGGCAGAAGGCATAGGGTTTTGATTAATGGTTATTCTTCAGGTTGGTGTAATGTCAGAAGCTGTGCCATCGAGGATTAATTCAATAACCACCATTGTTTTTGATTTTCATAAATGGCATCAACAAAGGGATAGAGGGCGTGATGTCAAAATTTGCAGATTATATAAAGATTGGTAGAGTCATTAATGAACAGTGTCAAGCTGCACTCCTCCAGGATGACTTAAACTTCCTTCAAAAATGGTCAGAAAAGTGGCAGCTATGTAGCTTACACCTGGTAGGATTGAATTAAAAAGAGAAGATAGGGATCTGCAAGTTAAGAAACAAGCAGATATGAAATTCTCTGAACAGCTGAATAGTGTAAACAGGTGGCCAGCAAAGTCCAGGGCCAGATTTACATATAAGCAAAACACAGACTACAGCTTAGGGCCTCACATTACAAGGGGGCCCCACTCCACTTTAAAAAAATAATTTTTTTATTATTGTCACAGGTGAACTGTAAGAGAGAAGGACTTTATACATCTTGTAGCTTAGGGTCACAACAAGTTTGAATCCAATCCTGGCAAAGCCTATGGTGTTCTGTCAGTGATTTATCTAACAGTAGCCTGTAAGGATGGGAGATAATAATCCCACTGTATAAGGCAATTGTAAGACTGCACTTAGAATAATGTGTTCAAATATCTTAATATTTTTTAGATAAGGTCTAAAAATGATATTGAGGTTCTAGAAAGGCCCAAAGATGGGCAGCTCACATGGTGAAATTAGCAAAAGGATGATCATAAGAGGAAAGGCTTTGATTATGTGAGCTACAGAGCTTGGCAGCCAAGCACCTTATAGGAGACCTGATTGAGGTATTGTGATCTGAAAAGGACTACTAAAATGAAAGAAGGTGAAATTTTCAATGTTATTAAAAATTCCGGAACTAGGGCCCATAAATTCAAATTACAGGAGAAGTAGTTTAGACTAGATTATAGAAAATTTTCTTTTAACTAGTGAGTTGTGGATTACTTTTTCTGCAGGTAGTTGAGACTGACTATTTGAAAAGTAATTCAAAGGTCAACTGGATAATTATCTGTGTGAGGAGGGAATTGCATGATTTATATATATTTTTTTATTTCCATTTTACTTATTTTTTGCCTGTACAGCAAATGCCTGCGACTTCCTTGCACTGTATCACTAATACTAATACTGATAATCTTTTTTCCATAAGGGAAATCCCTGCTTTTATGGGAAAAAAAGAAATAATAATTGATCTAGATTTCTATTTGTCTGATTTTAATGAAATTCAGAATGGCTCAACAAACCTTTTTAAAAGGTTCAAATAGAATATTTCAAGAAAATTCATCCACTGCTAGTCCCTCTGTTACACGTGGATGGACATAGTGAAGACAATAGGCACATTTGCCTATACATATATGCAAACATGCCTAACAAGAAAGAGAATAAAAACACGTAACCCGAAACTATAATTTTGAATTTGTGTTGTGTCAAGTGAATTACCACACTAATAGTAGCAAAAGCTAATGATATCTCCCGACATTTTTGCACTCATTCATTCTGTGAAAAACCCATAGAAAATCACTTCAGCAATGACTCTAATAATTTATCTATTAGAATTAGCATTAATAGAGGCATATGATGCAAGAAAGCAAGCTTATACAGCATCAGCCAAAAAAAAACCCTTCTCATTTTGTCCATACACTCGCTTCAAATGTTTGTCTAGTTTTGCCTTGAATCTATTTAAGTTATCAACTTCTACAACGACAGGTAGAACTTTGTTCCAGCAATCAACCATCCATTCAGTAACAGCAAACTTCCGCTTGTCTTTCCTCAATTTGAATTTAAGACCTCTCAGGTGATTATTCTGAGCAAGAGGAAGAATCTCATCAGCATTAAGCCTTCTGAATCCATTCAAGGCCCTATACACTGCAGTCAGATCACTTCGCAGATGTCTAGTCTCCAGATGCTGAAATTTTCAGAATTTAAGTATTTCTTTGTAAGAATACCCCTTTGTTCCCCTCACCAGTCTTGTTGCCCTTTTCTGTACTCTTTTTAGCAACTCTGTCTTTCCTAAAACGAGGCTTTCAGACCTGTACGCAGTACTCAAAGGGTCGCCTGACCATTGCCTTATACAAGGGGATAATCACTTCCATATCCACTCTAGCAAACTTCCTGTTTTTTTTTTTTTTTTTAGGAGCATTAGCAACTAAGGCCATATTGCTCCGGTGATAGGCGGTTGTCATTCCCTGACCTTTCCGCATCCTCCGTGTTCGGTGGTCACGGGCTCAAATCCCAGTCTAATCAAGAAGCATGTGCTACGCACTGCTGCTCCTGGCCACCTGGCTATGGAGGCACTGCAAACTTCCTGTGTATCACTGACAAGATCCCATGACCTACTCTTTCAGCTTGACTGCACTGCTCAGAAAACTTCATATCTGACTGTACAATTACCCCCAGGTCTCTTTCATTCTCCACTACTCTGAGTGTAACACCATCCAGTTGGTACATTTCTCTGAAGTTACTGCTACCCATATGCAGTACTTTATATTTGTTAATGTTAAACTTCAGTTACCACTTCTCAGCCCATCTGCCCAACTTTTCCATATCCTGTTGCAGCAGCATATTGTCATTATTGTTATTATCAACCCTGCCAACCTTTGTATCATCTGCAAACTTTGACATCAAGCTTGATATACCTTCATCAATATCATTGATAAATATACAAAAGAACAATGGGCCCAGCATCAAACCCCGGAGAACATCATTAATAACATTAGACCATGAAGAGCAGGGTCCATTGATTACCACTGTCTTCTCCTACTCAACCATTCTTTTATCTATTGTAGCAACTTGCCCTTAATGCCACACTGCTCCAATTTGTACAGTAGTCATCTATGTGCATAATCACCTGAGAGTATCATAAGCTTTCCTGAAATCCAAGTATATGATATTAAAATTATTTATTGCATCCAGTTCCTTTCTGACCACATCATAGTATCCAATCAAATTGGTTAGACAAGGTTTACCCTTAACACACCCGTGCTGTGTCTCAGTTATTACTGCAGTCTTGTCTAGATGATCCTGCAGTGATTCTTTAACCAGTGACTCCATTGTTTTCCCTGGAACAGAAGTCAAACTAACAGGTCTGTAATTACTCATGGCACCCTTTGATCTGCCTTTGTGAATTGGAGATATATTTTTACATCTTCATTCCACAGGAAGAGATCCCATCCACCCCAGGTGCTTTTCTTATGTTTAACTTCAACAATTTCTCCTCCACTTTGCTCTCAGTTATTACAAAATCTTTTAACTCCCTGTTAGAGTTTGATAAACATCTGGCCTTCTCCTCCTTGAATAACTCCTCATGTATGAATGACATACACAATACTCATTTAGCTTGGCAGCTGTCTGGGAATGATCATCTACAGTCAAACCATTGATATCAAGTGGACCAATCTGATTCATCAGCATCCTTTTAGAGTTTATATAAGTAAAGAAGTCTTTGCTGTTTTTCTTTGTATCCTTTGCTAAAAATTTCTCATAATCTACCTTGACTTGATTACAGACTAGCTTATATCTACCCTAGGCTTCTGTGTCACCTGATAATTTACATGCATCCCCTGCATTTTTCTTCTCTGCCAAGGAACGGTTTAACTCAAAAATCAAACACAATAGTGAATAAAAGTTGGTCTTTAGCATTAGCGTTATAGCATTAGTAGAGGCATTTGATGCAAGAAAGCAAGCTTATGCAGCATCAGCCAAAAAAAAAATAAAAATATATATAAATAAATAAATAAAAAATAACCACTTCCACTTCACCCTTCTGTTCGTTCGAAATACCTGTCCAGCTGAGCCTTAAACTTATTTAGGCTATCAACTTCCACGACAAGGGATGGAAGTTTATTCCACCAACCAACCACCCACTGGCTAAAGGCAAATTTCCTCACGTCTATCTTACATCTGTCTTTTCTCAATTTGAATTTATGCCCTCTCAGGTGATTATTCTGAGCAAGAGGAAGAATCCCATCAGCATTGAGCATGCTCAAATCATTCAAGGCTTTATACACCTCTATCAGATCACCTTGCCGGTGCCTCGTCTCCAGACACTGTAATTTGCAAAACTTAAGCCTTTCTTCATAAGAGCACCCTTTGTTTCCATTCACTAATCTTGTTGCCCTTCTCTGTACTCGTTCCAGCATCTCTACATCCTTCTTGAAATGGGGCCTCCAGACCTGTATACAGTACTCTAAGTGTGGTCTGACCATTGCCTTATACAATGGAATAATCACCTCCTTATCCCTGCAGGCGCCTCCGTAGCCAGGTGGGAAGGAGTAGCAGTGGGTATCACATGCTTCTTGATTAGACCGGGATTCGAGCCCGTCACCACCAAATATGGAGGATGCGGAAAGGTCAGGGAATGACCACCGCATATTCAAGGAGCAATATGGCCTTAGTTGCTAATGTTCTTAAAAACCAAAAATAACAATATAATCCTTATCCCTGCTAGAAAAATTCCTATATATCATCGACAACACACCATGAGCTACTCTTCTAGCCCGTCTGCACTGCTCAGAAAACTTCATATCTGCCTGCACAACCACCTCCAGGTCCCTTTCATTCTCTACCACTGTCAGTGTAGTACCACAGAGTTGATATGTTGCTCTGGGGTTGCTGTTTCTCATATGTAGTACTTTACATTTGTCAATGTTAAACTTCATTTGCCACCTCTCAGCCCATGTGCTCAACCTTTCCAGATCCTGTTGTTGTAGTAGCATAGTGTCAGTAGTGTCCTTGACAACCCTGCCAACCTTCGTATCATTGGCAAACTTGGAGATTAAGCTTGATATACCATCATCAATATCATTTATAAATACAGAAAACAATAATGGACCCAATTAATTTGGAAGGTCTTTAATTTGGAGGGTACAGAAAAATCACATATTTATCTTCAACCAACAATTAGTGTGAGCTTGTTATTTTTGAGTTAAACCTCACAGGTTTGGCCATAACACTATGTATTCCATAATTAATTTATACTGGTCTCCAGGGGTTCTGTTATTTTTACATTCATTGTATGCTAACTTCAAAATTTTTTTTTGTCTTTTACATATGGTTTTATTAAATAGCATGTAATATTAATTATTATTAGCTATATGGTGCAAGGAAACCTCAGGCTTGTACTGCACTAGCCAAAAAAAAAATTCCAAAGTTACCATTAGAGAGAGAAGTAGAAAGGAATCACCAAGAAAGAGAAAAATGATGATATCCAGCTCATACTTGCATATATACCCATTTAAGCCGTCATCCATTATATATGTTAATATTTTTTTTTCTGTGAAACGGCATTCTCTCCTTATTTTTTCCAGGAAAACATTAAGGACAGCAGTACCCCACATAGCACTGAAACTGTTCCGTATTATGTGAAACCGTGCTGATTGAGGTATAATTATAATGGTTTTTACTTGAATGCGTTCGAGAGAAATAGTCTCTAAACAAATTATAATAAATCTATAAAAAATTTGCTCTAAAAAATTTGCTATAAAAAATTTCCAATTAAAAGAATTTGAAATAAAAAATATTGCAAAAATTTTATTAATGAAAAGGTAACATCATGAGAGATGAGAAAAAAGCTTTATTGTTTATTTAGGTATTTCAATAGGGAAGTCTAAAGTTGTCTCTTCTTTTTCTCGCATACATAGCTTTGTAGCATCAAATCCCATCTTGTAAAATTTGCCGTATCTTGATGCTGTGTTCAGCATTCAGATCTCCATTCATAATTGTCTCACAGCACACCTCAAGCATCGATGAGCCTTGGTCATCCAACACCTCGCCGGCAGTTCGTGAGTTTTCCCTCTTCAAACCACTTTCGTTAGGTACTAACCACGGCTGACCATGAGAATCCCACCAGCCGTGCCATTTTGGATATGCTCTGACCCAGTTCTCTGGCCATTACAATTTGGCCTTTGTCAAACTCGCTTAAGTCAGCTGCCTTTCCCATCTGAAGAACAAGAGTAACACTGATTAACGGAGCTCAGTATCAAGTGTTTTTTACACCGCGTCCCGAAATGCGCACGCATTGTAGTTCACCTGCAGTTGCTTTGATTTGCATAACGACTCGCCGGTCAAAATGTTTTGGCTCATCAGTGTAAGCTCTGTTACTTGCAGGCTCACCTGAATTTTTTCCATAAAAAATCTGGGCAAGTTAATGAAAAGTATTGCGAGAGATTCCACCAGGATATAGTCATTAGAGAAGAGGTGCCAAGGAAGGTGGGGTGAAGCTTATGATGAATGACCATATGTGGTTCTTGTTTCAGGATAATCACACTGACCATAGGACTGCCATTCAAGTAAATATTTCACTAAAGAGGCAAGGTGCTATTTGAACACAGGTATTGAAATAATTTTAGAAAATAAATGCAATGTTACATTGTTTTTCTGGCATGACTCTTTTGGGGATACTTTTTTCTCTTCAGTGATCAAGTTTTGGCTTATGCTCATTAAAAACAATTATGTTAATGCACACCTCAGTCCAAAGTAACTAATGTCATTTTTAATCAAATAAATTTTTAATCTACAGGGATGGGATACACTTAAATAGAAAGGATGCAAGAATATTTGCTGAAGCTATCGAGGCAGTGTTAGGTGGGTCAGAAAACTGCTAGCTTGGGGGGACAGTAGCCACTGGCAGAGGTGAAAGTGATTCTTGCACTGCTTCTATTGGAATGAGCAGAAGCCTGGAAAACAAGATACAGGATATTTCAGAGACTGCTGGGAGTCATTGTGTTGTGTTAGGGTAGCTAAGAAAAAGAACAGGTAGGAAGAAAAAGAGTAGGAGTTTGGTAAATAAATTTGATGAATTTGAGGTATTGCTCAAAGCATCAAAGGTGGATATCAGAGACGTGGTGTCACACAGATATAAGGAATACAGAACTGGAATTTGGGTAGTACAACGTCTACAGAAAGGATAGGAAGGGAGGAGGGTTATGCTATTAGTTAAGAAACACATAAAATCCAAGGAAGTGAACCAGTCGACATCGCTGGACAGTGCAATGTCGAGTCAGTGTGGTGTAACATAAGTATTGGGAGATCAAAATTAAGAGTAGGAGCGTGCTAAAGGCCTAATGACTCTGATGAGTATAATAAGAAACTGTACAGGGAAATAGAGTGGGCCAGTAAATCAGAGAGTCTTATAATGGGGGATTTAAATTTCCCAGATATTGACTGGAATTTGTGGGATGGTCACTCACACACTAGCAAGGCTTTTGTGGATTTATTGGATGATTGTTTTCTACATCAGCATGTTCAGGAGGCAACTAGAGGGAGTAATACTCTTGATCTGATTCTCAGTAGTGATTCTGCGTGCATTAAGAATCTGCAAATAAAGGAATTAAAGGAAAGGTAGCAGTGATCACAGTGTGCTGAAGTGGGATTTACTCAAAGAGGTAACTATCATCAGGGGTAAAGGAAAGGGTTATTGCTTTCATAAAGGCGACTACGATGGTCTGAGACAGTATTTAAATTCTATACAGCGGGACCAACTGATGATGTTACCAACAGCAAATTCAAAAAATCTTGGAAGCTACTAGGCTTTACCTAGTAATGTTGTTCAAGGTTTACAAGAAATATTGTTCAAGGTTTAGGCCTAAATGGATGTCAGCTGAACTAATGAGACATGGCAGAGAAGAAAAATGCATGGGATACATATAAATTAACACGTGACCCAGAAGCCTATGATAGATATAAGTTGATCTGTAACCAAGTTACAAAAGAGGTTAGGTAGGTGAAGGCAGATTACGAGAAATCTTTGGTAAAGGATGCAAAGAAAAACAGCAAAGAGTTCTTTACTTATGTAAACTCTAGAAGGAAGGGGATGAATCAGATTGGTTCAACTGTTGATGATCCTGCTCAGGTAGCTAACAAACTAAATGAATATTTGCATCGACATTCACACATGATTAGTTATTCAGTGAGGGGAATGCCAGAGGTGTATTCAACTCTGGCAGTGAGCTAGATAATCTTGTGATAACTGAGAGTAAAGTGGAGGAGAAATTGTTGAAGATAAACACAAGAAAGGCGCCTGGGATGGATGGGATCTATCCTGTTATATTAAAGGAGGCAGCCAAGGAAGTAAGGAAACTCTTAGCCATAATTATGAGAGCTTCCTCGGACTCAGAGGAGGTACCCATAGACTGGAGATGTGCAAATGTGACCCCAATTCACAAAGGAGGATCAAAGGCTGACACAAGTAATTATAGACCTGTGAGTGTAACTTCTGTTCCAGGAAAATTCCAGGAGGCACTGTTTAAAGAAGCACTGCAGGATCATCTATTCGAGACTTCAGTTATAGCTCGGACACAGCATGGTTTTGTTAAGGGGAAGTCTTGCCTGACCAATTTGATTGGATTCTATGATGCAGTCACAAAAGAACTGGATGCAGGGAATAACTTTGATACTTTTGCACAAATTGGATCAGTGTGGCATTGGAGGCAAATTGCTGCTATGGATAAAGGGGTGGTTGAGGGGGAGAAGGCAGAGAGTGGTAATCAATGGACACTGCTCGTCATGGACTAATGTTATTAGTGGAGTCCCTCAGGGTTCAGTGTTGGGTCCATTATTGTTTTCTGTATTTATAAATAATATTGAGAGGCGCCTCCGTAGCCAGGTGGGAAGGAGCAGCAATGCGTAGCACACGCTTCTAGATTAGACCGGGGTTCGAGCCTGTCACCACCAAATACGGAAAATGCGGAAAGGTCAGGGAATGGCCACCGCATATCCTGGAGCAATATGGCCTTAGTTGCTAATGCTCCTAAAAACCAAATGACAACAAATAATATTGATGATCGTATATCAAGCTTAATGTCCAAGTTTGCAGACGATACATATGTTGGCAGGGTTGTTAATGACAGTATGCTGCTGCAACAGGATCTGGAAAGGTTGAGCAGATGGGCTGAGAGGTGGCAAATGAAGTTTAACATTGACAAATGTATAATACTACATATGGGAAACAGCAACCCCAGAGCAGCGTACCAACTCTGTGGTACTACACTGACAGTGGTAGAGAATGAAAAGGATCTGGGGTAATTGTGCAGGAGATATGAAGTTCTCTGAGCAGTGCAGATGGGCTGCAAAAGTAGCTCATGGTGTCTTATCAATGATAAACAGGAATTTTTCTAGCAGGGATAAGGAGGTGATTATTCCCTTGTATAAGGCAACAGTCAGGCCACACCTTGATTACTGTATACAGGTCTGGAGGCCTCATTTCAAGAAGGATATAGAGCTGCTGGAACAAGTACAGAGAAGGGCAACAAGATTGGTGAATGGAACAAAGGGTTGCTTTTATGAAGAAAGGCTTAAGTTTTGCAGTGTCTGGAGACTAGGCACCTGCGAGGTGATCTGATTGAGGTGTATAAAGCCTTGAATGGTTTGAGCATGCTCAATGCTGATGAGATTATGCCTCTTGCTCAGAATAGTCACCTGAGTGCGCATATTTTTCAAATTGAGGAAAGATAGATGTGCGGAAATTTGCCTTTAGCCAGTGGGTAGTTGGTTGGTGGAATAGACTTCCATCCCTTGTTGTGGAAGTTGATAGCCTAAATAAATTTAAGGCTCAGCTGGACAGGTATTTCGAACAAAGAGAGGGGTGAATTGGAATTTTTTTTTTTTTTTTTGGTGATGCTGTATAAGCTTGCTTTCTTGCATCATATGCCTATGCTAATGCTAAAAAAACACAAAACAGGTGAATCCATTATTTATTAAAAATTCAAAGTCACTGTTGTGAATAGTTTACAAAATTGCTGCATTGGGCCAATACAGTAATAATTGTGCCCAGTAATAAAGGTTTTATTATATATGTAATGAACATTGTTTTCAATTAGAAGTGTTTCTTTTGCACTTTTCTTTGTTGCTCATTTAAATTTGGTACATTTATTTACTGCTCAACACAAAGGCACTAATCGATATTACCTATTTTCTGATGAGTGAGCCAAATAGGTTTGAAACCAGTTACAACAGTGCTTTTTTTGACTTTTAATGAATTATGGATTCACTAACAGGGTGTGGTTATTCGCTTACAAATAATATTAGATAATTTATATTCCTGTGTATAAATGTAGTTATTGCGTAAGCCCAAGCTCTGTCACATGCTGGAGAACAAAAGTGTCTTCAAATAGTCACAGCAGGAAAACCTAATGCAGATTTAATATTTTCTCAGTCTGTTTTTGGTAACTATGTTGAAATAGCATTCTGCTTCTTTACTGAAATGCTGCATTGGACTAGTGCAGCGATTGTTATCTTTTTAATCTGTATTTTTATTTTCTTCTGCAGACTGCTTGACTGCCCGTTTTGTTTCGATACATTTATTTATTGCTCAACTCGGTCACTAATTGAGACTGGCTGTTGTCTAACGAGTGACCCAAATAGGATCAAAATGTTAAAACAGTGACTGAGTTTTTAACAAATAACAGATTTACTTGTTGGGTGATACTTAGTGTTATTCTCCATGCAGTCATGATAGAAAAGCATAACACACTGTTGTTTTTCTTAAAATATGCATTTGTTAAGGATTATTTATTTATTATCATTATTTATTTATTTTTTTGATTAATCTGAGGAGGGTTCCTAATTTGATAATTAAATTGTGATTTTTTTTTTTTTTTTTTTTTTTTAGTTTCTCTTTTATTTGTAACAAAAAATAATACCTCTGTTCTGTACAGATGCTGAACATAGTTAATAAATCTATAATATTGTTTATTTACTTTTCTTTCATATATGATCAAAGCATTGATGCTAAAAAAAAACTTATTGCATTCAGAATGAGCTTACACTAATTCATAAAGTTACATAGTGTAATTCATATTAGATTCAGAAATTTTTATTTAACTGAAAAAGCTTATATAAATTTAAAGAGGAATTGTTTAACTTTAGTTAAAGTGGTAAAGAGGAAAATGAGGGCTATGTGGGAGAATGCTTTTAAGACTGATGTTGCATCTCTTGCATTGATTTGCTAATACTATGAGAACAGTTTCTATGTGTGATATATATCTATGTAGTGAATACACATGTAGTAAATTTTAAGATCAATTTTTATTCTTTGATGAAGGTTTTAAAATTACTGCAGTTTTTATTTTTAATTCTTGTAATATTTAGAGCTCAAATTTGTATAGAAAACATGTTTTCAAATACACAAAAAAAAAGTATATAAATTGTGTAATTTGGAAATTATATAATAATTTGTGTGGATATGTTATCTTTTATATTTCTTTTCTTTTTTTTTTTTTTTTTCAGTCTCATCTCTTTCTACTTCAGTTGGTTCATAGGCCAACAGTTCGCTCTGTACTTCAAGGACTCCTCAGGAAACGTTTACTACCAGCTGATCACTGTGTTGCCAAAATCAAGCGAAACTTTTCTAATGCAGCAGCATCAAATAGTTCAATGAACATGGAGGATGGTGTTGAACAAACTGCTATCAAAGTGTCATTAAAATGCCCAATCACATTTAAAAGAATAACACTTCCAGCAAGAGGACAGGAATGTAAGCATATACAGGTAAATAAGATGTGCCACATTTTTTAGACTTTATAGTAGTAGATAATTATAGTAATATGCATACCAATACATCATAATGACATATACTGTAGGTGGAAAGGTGGAAACAAAAATAAGCAGCATACATTGGAGTGGTCAATGTGCCATAAGTTGCAAAAGAAGAAATTTGAATGTTGGTGAGCAGTTTTGTCGGAATGACTTTTAAGCAGCCCAGATCATGTGTGTAAGTGATGTATACCCAGTTGAGTTTGTACATACTGGCATAGTTAGGCTCTGTGGTTCACTTGGCAAATCGCTACTCATGTTGGATGATAGATTTGCTTCTCTGAGAAAGATTATCAATAATGTAAGTTCATCATTGGGACATCTAGGATGATGAAGCTCTTAGTGGACTTTAGTTAGGAGCAGAGTTGCCTACCACCACTATATCTCATCATGTACAATGACTTCAGTCATGGCAACAAATTGTCTTTAGTGATTAGTCAATGTTACATTTAGGACAAGCTCGGGCAAACTATGGTCTGCGGGCTGCATGTGGCCCGCCACACATTTTTGTATGGTCCACAAGCTTTAATTGTATTTTCGAAAAAAGTTTACTTATTTTATGCCTTTTGCGACGCCTTTTTGAAAAATAAATTTGTATATGTAATATATTATAGAATTTGTATATGTAATATATTATAGAATTTGTCAACTTGTAAATTGTTTTATCATCTCTGTATTGTTCAAATTGAGATAGAATTTGAAATTGTGCGCGAACCAGAGCGAGCCAGCCAGCGGGTGCTTTTATAACGGTATAATTTGCGATTATAAACTAACTGCATGAAACTACGGTAACAGACAACTGGTGACGACAACAATGGCTTTCCTGTGGTGGTGGAGTAATAGGATAGGACTGCTGACTGGCCGCAGTTCCAATCTGTTTTCTCTGACGGTCATCCTGCAGTTAGTTTTTTTGCGTTATCTTCGGTTATCATCTTGGTGCCAGTAGCGATAAAAATAATATTTACGCCCTTTTAAAAATGAATCCCTCCAGAATATGACAGCACGACAAAAGAAATGGTCCTCAGTCCCCAGCAGCTTTCACTCTCCCTCTTACGGCAGCGAGAGGATCAGAGTGGAAGCAGAGGGTGCTAAGAATCTCTGGGTACGACCAGGCTACCATGCACGGAAACTGAACTTGGCCTGTTATAACATAAGATCACTCATCTGTGAAGACAGGATATTAGAGCTGGAAAAGGAATTATAAAATGTGAATTGGAATATCATCGGTTTGGCTGAAACAAGAAGAAGAAATGAATCACTTATAAGTTTATCAAGTGGAAATCTGCTGTACACCAATGGAAACAGTGAAAGGAGTGAAGGTGGAGTTGGGTTTCTGGTCCATAAAGATTTAAAAAAACAAAATTTTGGAATTCAAAAGTACATCACCAAGGGTGTCAAGACTAATACTCAAGATTTCTAAGTGGTACAAGCTAAAGGTTATAATGATTTATGCACCAACATCGAGCCACGATGATGAAGAGGTTGAAGAAATGTACACCGAAATTGAGAGGTTCAACAGGTGACACAGGTAACTACAGACCTGTTAGTTTAACTTGTGTTCCGTGGAAAATAATGGAATCACTAGTTAAAGAAGCATTGCAGGATCATCTAGACAAGACTGCAGTATTAGTTAAGACACAGCATGGGTTTGTTAAAGGGAGGTCTTGTTTTACCAATTTGATTGGATACTATGATATGGTCACAAAGGAACTGAATGCCAAAAATAATTTTGATATCATATACTTGGATTTCAGGAAAGCTTTTGATACTGTTGCACATGGAAGACTACTGTACAAATTGGAGAGGTATGGCATTAAGGGTAAGTTGCTACAATGGATAAAGGGATGGTTGATTGGGAGACAACAGTGTGGTAATCAATGGACACTGCTCTTCATTGAAAAATGTTGTTAGTAGAGTTCCCCAGGGTTCGGTGTTGGGCCCATTGTTGTTTTGTATATTTATCAATGATATTGATGAAGGAAAAGCTGTTCAAATTACAGAGGAATATGTGTTCTGAACCTGCTGTTAAAGATCCTTGGAAAATGGATTAGGAACCATTTAGAAGCCTGAATCGAGATATCAGAAGAACAAAGTGGTTTTTCAGCTGGGAGATCATGTATAGAGCATATATCAACAGTACGATATCCTTGAAAAATGCCAATCAAAAGGAAAAAAAATCTTTATGATTTTCATTGACCTTGAAAAGGCATATGACAGTGTTCTAAGAAAACTCATGGGAAGCACTGAAAGAGGCAAATATTGATGGACAAATGATTAACATTATTAAGGCAATTTACAGGAATAATAGATGCAGAATTAATTGGGATCAGCTTTGTCACCCGGATTCCACACTTCAAAAGGCTTATTACAAGGTTGTTGCATGTCACCAACACTTTTCAAAATTTATATCGTCATCTGCTTAAGATCCTGGTAAAAAAAAAAGCAATAAAATGGGATTGCCGAATTAATAAGAACACCTATATTCACAATTTACTTTTTGCAGATGATCAGGTGGTGACAGCACAAGACTTAGAAGATGCAAAGTGTGCATGTCATCAATTGTTTGAGGAATATAAACAATGGAGTCTAAAAATCAATTTTAGCAAGACCGAAATGTTGTCTTCTGACCAGGACATGTTCTAAATATTGTAGGTTTTAAAATCAAACAAGTCGATAAATTGAAATATTTGGGATCAATTTTACAGTGATGGATCATCCCAAGCAGAGATCAATAAGAGAATTGCAGACGGCAGAAAGGCTATTGGCATGTTAAACTCTGTTCTGTGGAGCAAAAATATCCTAAATAAAACAAAGAAACATATTTCAAACGATACAAAGTTTTCTATTGTATGGAGTGGAAACCTGGACATTGAATAGGCGAGCGGAAAACAAATTGCTCTCCACAGAAATGGATTTTTGGAGACTGTCAGCAGGAACTTCTAGAAGAGACAGAAAACAGAATGAAGACATAAGGGAAAAAAATGGAAGTGAAAAAGACTATTATTGACACCATCAAAGAAAAGTGTCTAACATGGTATGGACATGTAAAACAGATGCAAGAAAACAGATATCCAAAGGCTATCCTGGAAGAAGGAGAATAGGAAGACCTAGGAGGACATGGATGGATGGAGTACGGGGAGTGCATGACAGCCTGAGGCTTAATCAACCAAGACACCCAGAACCGCACTTTATGGTGGGAAAAAATTCCTAACAAGAAATAACTTGTAGGCTGAGGAAGCCCATTGTAAATGGAAACACTCCTCTTGAATGAAATTGATGAAGGTATATCAGGTTTAATGTCCAAGTTTGCAGATGATACAAAGGCTGGCAGTGTTGTTAACAACAGTAAAGACAGTTTGCTACTACAACTGGATCTAGATAAGTTGGGAAAATGGGCTGAGAAGTGGCAACTGAAGTTTAACCTTGACAAATGCAAAGTGCTGCATATGAGTACCAATAACCAAAGAGAAACGTACCAACTGTGTGGTACTACACTCAGAGAAGTGAAAAGTGAAAAAGACCTGGGGGTAATTGTGCAGTCAAATATGAAGTTTGCTGAGCAGTGCAGATGGGCTGCCAGGGCAGGTCATGGAGTCTTGTCAATGATATATAGGGATTTTGCTAGCAGGGACAGGGAGGTGATTATCCCATTATACAAAGCAACGGTCAGGCCATACCTAGAGTACTGTGTACAGGTCTGGAGGCCTCATTTTAGGAAGGATGTAGAGTTGCTAGAACAAGTACAAAGAAGGGCAACAAGACTGGTGAGGGGAACAAAGAGGTATTCATACCAAGAAAGGCTTAAGTTCTGCAAATTGCAGTGCCTGGAGAGTAGGCACCTGCGAGGTGATCTGATTGAGGTGTATAAGGCCTTGAATGGGTTGAGCAAGCTGAATGCTGATGGAATTCTTACTCTTGCTCAGAATAAGAACCTAAGGGGGCACAGTTTCAAAAAGAGGAAAGATAGTTGTAGAATAGATTTGCAGAAATTTGCCTTTAGCTAGAGGGTAGTTGATTGGTGGAACAGGCTTCCATCTTTTGTTGTGGAAGCTAATAGCCTAGATAAATTTAAGGCTGAGCTGGACAGGCATTTGGAATGAATGGAGAGGTGAAATGGGAGTTGTTTTTTTTTTTTTTCTGAACCTGGAACAAAAAAATGAATAACAGGCACATCACTTTGCATAAAAGGGTTTTTATTCTTGTAATGGGCCATTTATCATAGAAGAGTTCAGAACTGTCCCTGCTGTTAACAAAGGCAGTTACCCTTGAACCAGATGACATCAATTATGAAGTCGTTAAGCACCCTTCAGCAAAATATGTGTATCACCTGCCCTTTGCATATAACAATCTTTCTTGAAGAGCAATTTCTGGATACCTGGTGCAGTGCAATTGTCCTTTCCCTTGCTATGCCAGAAATGATCCTAAAGTTATAACTATTGTCCTTTCACTCTGTCTAGCTGTTTGTGCAAAAACTGGGAGGGAGAATGGTCAGTGTCTGTTCTTAAATGGTATTCAGTGACAGATGAATTACTCCGTGGCTATTGTGGTTCCTCCTAAGGAACATGTTCACTTAGGCCCGTTTAATTATATTGTAAACATTCTCTAAGACTCTTCCTAAAATGAGGGCACTGATGTCTGTGTTCTTTGATACGGAAAAGCATGTGACAACTTTGAGATTTAGTATTTTAAAAATACCATTATAACTTCAGTCTTGGAGATCATCTCCCCATTTTTATTTAAAAAAAAACTTTTCATCCCAGCAGTCCTTTTGCCAAGAGGAGGGGAATACACCATGAATCATTTTTAAGTGTTATTCTTTTTTGCCATCAAATTGAATTACATTACGTGACAATCTTTTGCAGCTGTCAACAGTTGAAGCAAATTGTTGATGACTTTAGCATATTTTTCCACCACACAACATTTGAGGGTTATTGGAAGACAACTGCAACATGCCATTGACTGCCTCAACTCTTGGGTAATGGATAATGGTTTCAGGTTCTCACCACAAAAGGCCATTTGTGTACATTTTTGCCATAAGCATAATATTCATCCTACACTCGAAATGAGTTTTGGACGAAATGCACCTTAATCTCTGTTGTGCCCTTGTTTGTTTTAAACTAGATTACGGATCCATCCCATGTGTATGCATTGGCCGGAAATAGTTTACTTGGATTGCTAGATCCCATCTACCATCATACTCTCCTTATTGCTGCTGGAATGTTTCACACATATCCTGTTTTGACTTTATGCTGTGCTTTCAAACAGAAATTCCTGCCAGACCACTTACTGTAGACAACCATTTTCGATCTATGCTAAGAAAACTTCTATAATAAGTTTTTCCACTGTGGCTCAAAATCAAATGTCAAAATTGTGGCACCAATATCAAATTATATTAGACTGCTGACGATCATTTCAGTATTTGTATTGAATAACTACTCTGAGATTTACATATCACAACAGACAAGCTTGCCTGATCATCACCAAGGCAACCCATTCCAACCTGCCATTCTCGTATTCCAGTATGTGACTTCTTTCTTAAGAATTGGGTGAAGTCTGATGCTCCATCTTCTGTCTACCTCCATCTCTATTCAGTACTGAGCTGAACAATCTGACTTCTTTTTTTCAGTTTACACAGACAGCTTGAAATTGCTGTATGAACTGGCAGAATTGCTTAACAAGTACAGGTCACTGTTGAAAAAAAGCCGTGAAATAGGGTTGAATTTGAAAGTGTCTGCAATTCTGCC
This sequence comes from Mastigoproctus giganteus, assembly GCF_048544385.1. Taxonomy (NCBI): domain Eukaryota; kingdom Metazoa; phylum Arthropoda; class Arachnida; order Uropygi; family Thelyphonidae; genus Mastigoproctus; species Mastigoproctus giganteus. Next base: position 85,828,305 of record NC_143582.1, on the reverse strand, counting down.
CAGACACGATAGGAGGGAGTATCTGATGAGAGCCTTGTCGATCAATTCGGCACTGGAAAGATTGTGCAAGGCTCAAGGGGTAGAATTTTTTTCAGCCTGGACTGTACTTGTTAACAGGAGAGATTGCTTCTACAGGGATGGGATACACTTAAATAGAAAGGGTGCAAGAATATTTGCTGATGCTATCGAGGCAGTGTTAGGTGGGTCGGAAAGCTGCTAGCTTCAGGGGAGACAAAGACGAATAGATTAACAGTAGCCACTGGCAGAGGTGAAAGAGATTCTTGCACTGCTTCTATTGGAATGAGCAGAAGCCTGAAAAACAAGATGCAGGATATTTCAGAGACTGCTGGGAGTCATTGCGGTACAAGTAAACACATGGGTTGTGTTAGGGTAGCTAAGAATAGAAATAGATGCATGTCTACTTGCGTGTACACCAATGCTAGGAGTTTAGTAAATAAATTTGATGAATTTGAGGTATTGCTCAAAACATCAAAGGCAGATATTGTTGGGATATCAGAGACGTGGTGTCACTCAGATATAAGGAATGCAGAACTGGAATTTGGGGAGTACATCGTCTACAGAAAGGATAGATTGGATAGGAGGGGAGGAGGGATTATGCTATTAGTTAAGAAATACATAAAATCCAAGGAAGTGAAGCCAGTGGACATCGCGGCAGTGCAGTGTTGAGTCAGTTTGGTGTGACATAAGCATTGGGAGATCAAAATTGAGAGGAGTGTGCTATAGGCCTAATGACTGTGATGAGTATAATAAGAAACTGTACAGGGAAATAAAGTGGGCCAGTAAATCAGAGAGTCTTATAATGGGAGATTTTAATTTCCCAGATATTGACTGGAATTTGGGGGCTGGTCACTCACACACTAGCAAGGCTTTTGTGGATTTATTGGATGATTGTTTTGTACATCAGCATGTTTGGGAGGTAACTAGAGGGAGGAATAGTCTTGATTTGATTATCAGCAGTGATTCTTCATGCATTAAGAATCTGCAGATAAATGAACCACTAGGTTCATTAATGAACCTAGTGGTTCATTTATCTAGTGGTTCTGTGTCATAAATGACACAGAAGCCTATGATAGATAGGCAGTGATCACAGTGTGCTGAAATGGGATTTACTCAAAGAGGTAACTACCATTAAGGGTAAAGGGAAGGGTTATTGCTTTCGTAAAGGCAACTACTATGGACTGAGACAGTATTTAAATTCTATACAGTGGGACCAACTGATGATGTTACCAACAGCAAATGCAAAATGGGAAGCATTCAAAGAACTTATCTTGGAAGCTACTAGGCTTTACATACCAACTGAGAAATATTGTTCAAGGTTTAGGCCTAAATGGATGTCAGATGAACTGATGAGGCATATGGCAGAGAAGAAACATGCATGGGATACATACAAATTAACACATGACACAGAAGCCTATGATAGATACAAGTTGATCTGTAACCAAGTTACAAAGGAGGTTAGGTTAAGGCAGAAGGCAGATTACGAGAAATCCTTGGCAAGGGATGCAAAGAAAAACAGCAAAGAGTTCTTTACTTATGTAAACTCTAGAAGGAAGGGGATGAATCAGATTGGTCCACTTGATATCGATGGGTCAACTGTTGATGATCCTGCTCAGGTAGCTAACAAACTAAATGAATATTTTGCATCGACATTCACACATGAGGAGTTATTTAGCGAGGGGAAAGCCAGAGGTGTATTCAACTCTAGCAGTAAGCTAGAGAATCTTGTAATAACTGAGAGTAAAGTGGAGGAGAAATTGTTGAAGATAAACACAAGAAAGGCACCCGGGGTGGATGGGATCTATCCAGTTATATTAAAGGAGGCAGCAAAGGAAGTAAGCAAACCCTTTAGCCATAATTATGAGAGCTTCCTTGGACTCAGGGGAGGTACCCACAGACTGGAGATGTGCAAATGTGACCCCAATTCACAAAGGAGGATCAAAGGCTGACACAAGTAATTATAGACCTGTGAGTTTAACTTCTGTTCCAGGAAAATTAATGGAGGCACTAGTTAAAGAAGCACTGACATTTAGACAAGACTTCAGTTATAGCTCGGACACAGCATGGTTTTGTTAAAGGGAAGTCTTGCCTGACCAATTTGATTGGATACTATGATGCAGTCACAAAGGAACTGGATGCAGGGAATAACTTTGATATTATATACTTGGATCTTAGAAGGGCTTTTGATACTGTTGCACATGGAAGACTGCTGCACAAATTGGAGCAGTGTGACATTGGAGGCAAATTGCTGCTGTGGATAAAGGGGTGGCTGAGGGGGAGAAGACAGAGAGTGGTAATCAATGGACACTGCTCGTCGGGGACTAATGTTATTAGTGGAGTCCCTCAGGGCTCAGTGTTGGGTCCATTGTTTTCTGTATTCATAAATGATATTGATGATGGTATATCAAGCTTAATGTCGAAGGTTGCAGACGACACAAAGGTAGGCAGGGTTGTCAAGGACACTACTGACACTGTGCTGCTGCAACAGGATCTGGAAAGGTTGAGTAGATGGGCTGAGAGGTGGCAAATGAAGTTTAACATTGACAAATGTAAAGTACACATGGGAAACAGCAACCCCAGAGCAACGTATCAACTCTGTGGTACTACACTGTCAGTGGTAGAGAATGAAAAGGACCTGGGGGTGGTTGTGCAGGCAGATATGAAGTTCTCTGAGCAGTGCAGATGGGCTGCAAGAATAGCTCATGGTGTATTGTCAATGATATATAGTAATTTTTCTAGCAGGGATAAGGAGGTGATTATTCCCTTGTATAAGGCAATGGTCAGGCCACATCTAGAGTACTGTATACAGGTCTGGAGGCCTCATTTCAAGAAGGATGTAGAGCTGCTGGAACGAGTACAGAGAAGGGCAACAAGATTAGTGAATGGAACAAAAGGGTGCTCTTACGAAGAAAGGTTTAAGTTTTGCAAATTACAGTGTCTGGAGACTAGGCACCAGCGAGGTGATCTGATAAAGGTGTATAAAGCCTTGAATGGTGTGAGCATGCTCAATGCTGATGGGATTCTTCCTCTCGCTCAGAATAATCGCCTGAGAGGGCATAAATTTAAATTAAGGAAAGACAGATATAGGATAGACGTGCAGAAATTTGCCTTTAGCCAGCGGGTGGTTGGTTGGTGGAACAGACTTCCATCCCTTGTCGTGGAAGTTGATAGCCTAAATAAGTTTAAGGCTCAGCTGGACAGGTATTTTTAACGAACAGAGGGGTGAAGTGGAAGTGGTTTTTTTTTTTTTTTTTTTTTGGCTGATGCTGCATAAGCTTGCTTTCTTGCATCAAATGCCTCTACTAATGCTAAAAATGCTAATGCTAAATGCTGCCATTCTCGTATTCCAGTATGTGACTTCTTTCTTAAGAATTGGGTGAAGTCTGATGCTCCATCTTCTGTCTACCTCCATCTCTATTTAGTACTGAGCTGAACAATCTGACTTCTTTTTTTCAGTTTACACAGACAGCTTGAAATTGCTGTATGATCTGTCACAGTCTTTCCAGACATGACAGCATCTAAGCGGATTCCTCATGAATGCAGCATATACACTGCAGAGTTGCACACTAGTTACCCTTGGATCACATAAGCACCCACCAATATCAATGTTGAATTATATGCACAGACTTCTTAAAGTGCGTTACAGGCTATACAAATGATGAGATACTGCAAGTCCAGTTTTGTCTCAGGTTCAGCAGAATTTGATATCCATTTCTGCTAGATCCCTAGTCACATTGAAATTAGGGGAAATAATTTCCCGTAATTACCTACAGACAAGTAATACACAATAAGATATGCTCCCAGTGGAAAGATTCGTATACATGTATATAAAATTGAACATTTCTTTTTACTATATAAAATTGAACATTTCTTTTTTACTATATAAAATTGAACAGTTCTTTTGTGACTAAAATGATTAATATACCTCTCTCTAACCACATCATTGCATATATATAGTTATTGTCCTATCTTTTTGAATCATTTCATCCAGAATTTTAGTATTTTAGTGTTTTCTTCAGTGCAGATAGACTTTAGTCTTCTGCTCCTTGGCTGGTTATGAAAGTCAGTGACTCCTCCTTTAAATTATACAAGCTGCGGGTTTGTATAATTTAATCATTATTATGGTGAAATATGTGTCCCTTCACTGAAATCTTCAGTCTTATAAAAAAAAATAAATAAATAAAATTTCAGAATCTTCTCTTCATTTCTATTTTTTAAGCTTGTTACTCCGTATCTCATTTGTGCAATTTGTGCGCGCTGTGTTCGTCATGATTGATTGCCTATTTTTTTACTGTTTTAAATTTTACAGTCCTAAATAAAAAAAAAAAAAAAAATTACATAAGTCCAAAGTTACTTAACTTGGGCTTACGTAAATCTGGGACTTACTGTACTTCTGTTTGATGTGGTGACCAGGGTGGCCAACCATCCCAGCATTAGCATTAGTAGAGGCATATGATGCAAGAAAGCAAGCTTATTCAGCATCAGCCAAAAAAAAAAAAACACACACACCCCTCCCATTTCACCCCTCCGTTCGCTCGAAATACCTGTCCAGTTGAGCCTTAAATTTGTTTAGGCTATCAACTTCAACAACAAGTGATGGAAGTCGGTTCCACCAACCAACCACCTGCTGGCCAAAGGCAAATTTCCGCACATCTATCCGACATCCGTCCTTCCTCAATTTGAATTTATGCCCTCTGAGCTGATTATTCTGAGCAAGATGAAGAATCCCATTGGCATTGAGCATGCTCAAACCATTCAAAGCCTTATACACCTCTATCAGATCACCTCGCTAGCCGAGTGGGTAAAGTACCTGCCCGGCAACCCAAAGGTCGCGGGTTCGATTCCCGCCTCGGGCTTGGATCAAAGTACAGCAAAAAAACCTTGGGAGGTGCAATATGGCCACAGAAGCCGATGCGCCAACAACTACCAAATCAAAAAAAAAAAAAAAAAAAAACCTCGCTGGTGCCTAGTCTCCAGACTCTGTAATTTGCAAAACTTAAGCCTTTCTTCGTAAGAGCAACCCTTTGTTCCATTCACTAATCTTGTTGCCCTTCTCTGTACCCGTTCCAGCAGCTCTACATCCTTCTTGAAATGAGGCCTCCAGACCTGTATACAGTACTCAAGATGTGGCCTAACCATTGCCTTATACAAGGGAATAATCACCTCCTTATCCCTGCTAGAAAAATTCCTATATATCATTGACAAGACACCATGAGCTACTCTTGCAGCTCGTCTGCACTGCTCAGAGAACTTCATATCTGCCTGCACAATTACACCCAGGTCCTTTTCATTCTTCACCACTAATATAGCCGAAATTGTCCCGATTTAGAACTTCAAGTCCTGCCTCCTGATAATACCATCATTTGTCCCGATAAGAGAGGAAAAAACTGTTAATTTATTGATTTTACTTATTTTTAATTAATTCTTATTGGAATCTAATGATGTGTTAAAAATTATTTCTAATAACAATAGAAAAATGAGAAAGTCTAAAGGCATTTTGTTCCTCACTGAGTAAAGAAAAAAAGAAAATGTGTGTTGATAAAAATTGGTGCAGTTTTTCTCAAAATTTCCAGAGGCAAATAATTTGGCTCAACTTGTAAGCTCCATATAAAGCATTCCACATTCAAATGCTTCATCAGAAAGAATTTTCAGCTTAATGAAAACAACTTGGTGGAAAGAGAGAAATAGTCTTTTATTAGAAAACTTAGAAGCCTAACTTATGGTGAAAGATATAACATGTCCTGTTCAGAATTTAAAAACTTTTTTAAAATATTCGGAAGTAGAAGAAATTTTAAAACTAGTGAAATCTAAAGAAAAATATATAAAGTAAAAGTAGTCTTCCTCCCTATTTTTAAAAGAATGATTATAAATAATATTACAGTTTATATAGGACAAATGCATATTAACAACAATCATATAACAAATAAATACTATGATTGATTGATAAAAAAAAAATGTATGTTAATTGTAATTTTATATTTTCCTTTTACTTTTTGAAGGAAAAAATGCTATACTTACACATTTCATTTCAAGTTGTCCTGCTTACCAATTTTAAAAATATGGCCACCGTGGTAGTGACCCACAAATAGGTCACCACATTAAAAATTTGTTGTGTCTTAATTTTGGACATTGCCGTTGTCAAAAACATCAGATCATCACCCTATGTTATTTCAGAAGTAGAAGAAGTTAATTTTCTGCTCATTTTTATTTGCTTCATCCAAATTGTTATATTTTATTTAGTGGCATGTATAATTTTAATTAATTTATAATTTTTAATTTTAGTGTTTTGACCTCGAATCTTATCTTCAGCTAAACTGTGAGAGAGGGGCTTGGAGATGTCCTGTATGCAAGTAAGTTTCTCTTGAATAATGTTTTAAAATAGCCTTGAAATAAAAAAAAAAAAAAAAAAGTCAATATGCACCTTAGATTTTGTAACTGAAAAGAAAACTTGACTCAGTTTGAGGAATTGAACACACTGAGGTTTCTTATTATATTTGATGGTTAGTGAGATAGTGTGTTATAATGTGGTGCAGACTTGTTTATATTCATTTTCCATGCTAAACAGTTTGCATTTATCACTGATAACTTGGATTTAACTCTGTTGCATTTCAATAATTTTGTTTACACTTACTGAATTTTGAATCTCTCTCTCTCTCTCTCTCTCTCTCTCTCTCTCTCTCTCTCTCTCTCTCTCTCTCTCTCTCTCTCTCTCTCTGAGTGGTTACTTTCTCTATTTAGAGAATTTTAATTTTGGAATTTATAGCTGTAAGTAATGATAGTAATATGATGCAAAATAAGAACAATTTTAATAACATAACAACAGTTAAAGAATATTTATGTATTTAGGAGTATGAAATAAGAAATCATTTCAACAGCAAACTCTGAAAATTAGGTTTCTTAAAATTTCTAGTGTAAATTTTACACTAGAAATTTGAGGAAACCTTTTAGGAAATGGTGAATGACTTAATAGTAAGTCATTCACCTCTCCTCTTTGAGGGCAGTTTGCCTGTTTAGTAATAATCTTGGATTCACTTAAAGAAATTTAAGGATATTTGCTGATGCTGTTGAGTTAGAGTTAGGTGAGACAGAAAACTCTGTTTGTGGGAGGGGAAATACACAGACTAATAGTTCAGTGACTGCCATGGACAGAGATGGAATTGATTCTTGCATTGCTGTTATTGTGACATGCAATAGCCTGGAAAGCAAGGAAGAAATGGGCATTACAAGGCTTGATGGGGTCTGGATGGGACTGTCAATTGCATGGGCTGTTTAATAGTTACTAAAAATACAGACTAACAGAGATTTGCTTGCTTATATACTAATCCTAGGAATATGGAATAAATCTGAGTTTGAAGTATTAGTTAATCATCAGATACTGATATTGTATTTATAACAGAAACATGGTGTTACTTAGATATTGTGAATGTAGAATTTGAATATGGTGATTATAATGTGTGCTGAAATGACAGGTGGAGGGACTATGCTTTTGGTTAAGAAGTATGCTGTCTAAATCAATACAGTCAGTAGATTCAGGTTGCCAACATTAAGTCAGTCTGGTATAACATAAGCATTGGGAAATCAAGATGTGAGTAGAAGCCTGTTATAAAACAAATATGAGAGTGGAAGCCTAGAAGTAGAATAGACCAAATGACTGTAAAAAGGGAACAGCAATACAGAAAAATAGAGTGGGCTAGCAAATCAAAATGTCTTATTATTATTATGGGGAATTTTAACTTTACAGATATGGATTGTAACTCATGCATTGAGTTACAATCTTTCTCTCTTACAAAGAAAGGCATAAGTCCTGCAAATTGCAGTGTCTCGAGATTAGGCACCTATGAGGAGATCTGATTGAGGTGTACAAGGTGCTACCCAAAGGTGCCTCTGTAGCCAGTGTGTAGCACACGCTTCTTGATTAGACCGGGGTTCGAACCCGTGACCACCAAATACGGAGGAGGTGGAAAGGTCAGAGAATGACAACCACATATCCCCAGAGCAATATGGCCTTAGTTGCTAATGCTCCTAAAAACCAAATAACATAACAAACCTCTACGCTGTCAAATCTTTGACCCTTCAACTCGGTTTTCATTCTTGGGAAGAGGAAGAAGTCACAGCGGGCTAAGTCTGGTGAATAAGGTGAAAAGAAGTTTTGATCACTCCTGGCCCGTGCTTGTATATCTCTACTAACTTCCATGCGATGCTTCTTTTGGTCTCTTCACTCAGTAACCGTGGCACAAACTTGGCCGCAATCCTTCTCATGTTCAACTTGTCTGACAAAATTCGCTGACACATGCTGTATGATAGTCCTACAATGCCACAAATGTTGTGGATGGATTGCTGCCCAAACGTTTGCAACGTTTTCTGGGGTGGTGCTCGATGATGGACACCCAGAACGATTGTCGTCATCAACCAACATTTGACCATTTTTAAAATGGTTAAACCAGTAGTAGGTCTGTGTCTAGCCTAAAGTATTATCACCAAAAGCTTGTTTCAACTTCTTATGGGTTTCTGCTGCTGTTTCTTTAAGAAGGAAACAAAACTTCATGCAAGCACATTGCGCTCTCATATCAGCCATCGCAGCAATCACAAACTACATGAAACACCCCACCACAGAACTGCGCATAAATATTCAGTGACTTTATCCAGCCTGATACCACGTGGCACACTGATTCACAAAGAATGCATGTAGTGTTACCTAGCACCACAAGTCCATAGTAGACATAGCTCCCACGCAACATTCAAATTTCTGGAACATTTAGGTAGCACCGCATATAAGGCCTTGAATGGTTTGAGGAAGCATCAATGCTGATGGGATTCTTCCTCTTGCTCGGATTACACACACTTGAGGGAGCATAAATTCAAATTGAGGAAAGGCAGTTGGAAAATACATGTGCAGAAATTTGCCTTTAGTTAGCGGGTGGTTGATCGCTGGAACAAGTTTCCATCTGTCGTTGTGGAAGTTTGATAGCTTAAATAAATTCAAGATAGAACTAGACAAACTTTTGGAGCAAATGGATGGGTGAAATGGGATTTTTTTTTTTTTTTTTTTTTGCTGATGCTGTGTGAGTGTACTTTCTTGCGTCATATGCCTCTACTTAATGCTAATAGCAGAACATTTCTCTATTTGCTGGATGACTTTTCTTTGCCTACATGTTAGAGAGTCAACAAAACAAAAAATATTCTTGATTTGGTTGTCAGCACTCCTTCATGTATTAAGATTCAAGTAAAAGAACCTTTAGTTGGCAGGGATCTTAGCATACTGATTTCAGATTTATTAAAAAAAAAAAACTCTACTGCCAAAGGTAAACGGAAGGGATTTTGTTTTTGTAAAGGTTTTTATAATGAGCTCTAACATTTTTAAAATCTTTTTTAGTGGGACCAATTAATGTTGTCAAGTTACTAAAGTTAATATTGTAAATGCCAAATGGGAAGTGTTTCAGAGAGAGATAATCATGGACGCCACTAAGCCTTTATATAGAGAAACTATAAAATTGAACCAAGATGTTGTTCAAGGTTTTGACAAAAATGAATGTCAAATTAACTGATGAGCTTAGTGGTTGGAAGTCAAAATGCATGTGATGATTATATTAAATTGTCGGAGACCTTGAGTCCTACATTAATTATAAATATTATATCTCATATTGTGGCTACCTTCACAACGAGATACCAGGTATCGCACTACTTCAAATAAGTAATGCTTCTCTGGTAGAGAAGACTACAGTTACTACAGGTCCTTGAGGTTGTCACAGACATTCTCTCAGATTTGCCAGACAAGCTACACTTGCTACCTGGGAGTCTAAAACGCTGATGGAACTGATATTCAGGTGACACTCAAGTCTAGTGGACCCAATATCGGCGAAGTCCAGATGGTCTGTGATAGCCAAATCCTCTGCTTGCACCTTCATGATGGTGGGACTGTTAGTAATCCTGGGTATAACCTCCATGCACAAGTACATGGTGAGTGACCACCCAGGTGTGACCAACGTAAGCAGGGGTCGAGGTGTGGCGCCCACACCACATGGAGGAATGCCGCCCCTCTATGTTACCAGGCAGTACTAGGTGGTAGATGACTCTCATCAACAGGTACAATACCACCACTTTGCTTATTGGAGGCTTGAAGTGGTGGAACCCATGTTTAGTCTCTAGAGCTAAGTTCCGTTCAACCATTCCCTATCTCTTCCATTGTGCAGTATGATTGATGACTTTTGAGGTTATGATGAACATCGTGGCGAGATCCAATATTCCTTACATTTCGAGGGTACAGCTCTAAAACGGTCTTCACAGGCCGGCCGATAGTAACTCTCTAGGAGGCTTCCACATCAGCTAGTGTATAATCTTGTTACCTCTACTCTGCCAGATAGTGACTGGAAGGAGTCCGAGTAGTGTGTATGCGGGGAGTATTGTCGAGGCCACGTTATGTCAAGGATCTGGGTATATTCTTACCCTATGTATGCCATATCCAAAAATTTCATTACTTCATACAGCATGTCCCACCCACTTTTTCTTACTATTGAATACACCATGAATTGTCAAAGTAATAGAGAAAGCTTATCTGCGAAAAGATCTAAACCTCCTAAGCACTTCCTAATTCATTTCACAAATATACGTGGTCTCAATTCTAATCTCAACGATGTCCATTTCCACTTGCCGTCTGCCAAACCCCATGTACTTTTTCTGACAGAATTTCAGTTATCAGTTGATCCAACTACTGATCATATGTCCAAATTATTCGCTGTATGATTCCTTTTGCCTCAAAGATGGTACTTGTGCATATGTCCGTTCTGATATTCCCTGTCAGAGACTTGGCAATTTGGAATCTCCTCTCTTTGATCTTCTCTGGCTTAAAATCTCTCTACCTCATTGCATGAAATTCATCTGTTGTCTGTACCTTCTCCCAATTCCACTAATCACTTGAAGCTCTCTGACTTCCTCTCTTTGCAACTTGACTTTCTCCAGTCCAACTTTCCTAACAGTGAGGTAATTTTCCTTGGTGATTTTAATGTTCACAACTCCAGCTGGCTTCCGTTTTCTAATCACACCGACCCAGCTGGTCGAGATGCTGAGGCTTTTGCAATTACTAATGACCTTGCACAGATTGTTCATTTACCTACAAGAATACTGGACAATCCTAATCATACAGCCAATATGCTTGATCTTTTTCTCAGAAACAACCCTTCTAAGTACATGGTTGAAGTGAGAGGTCCTTTAGGCACTTCAAATCACAACTTGGTGATTGTCTCTTCTCCAATGGAACCTTTATCTCATGGCTGTTCTCAATCTCGTGTTGTTTGGCATTACAAGAATGCAAAATGGGATGACCTGCGAGACTTCTTTTCTTCTTTTCCTTGGTCAGTTACTGTTTCAAAACTTCTGATGTCAACATTTGCACAGATCATGTCAGTGAAATTATTCTTGCAGGAATGGAATCCATTATCTCACACTCCACTTTAAAATCTCGTCCTTTAACTAAACCTTGGTTTTCCAATAAATGTGCTAAGGCTGTTCAAGAGAAGAATGTTGCATATCGTAATTGGCTTGTTTCTAATTCTCCAGTTTCATTTTCTGCCTGCACCAAAGCTCGCAACAATTGTAAAGCAGTTAATAATCAGTCCAAACTAGAGTTTGAACAGGCTAAGAGTAGAAAACTTGCTACTTGCCCTAAAAGTAGCCGAGCATTCTGGTCTCTTGCCAAGGCTATTGGCTGCAACTTTTGCCCATCTCTGCTCCCGCCTCTGTCCAAACCAGATGGTTCTGTTGTCACTTCAGCCAAGGATATAGCGGACCTGCTAGCATCCCATTTTTCTACCACCTCATGTATTAATGATCTTGGTAAAACACCTCCCACCATTCCCAACATGCTCCATTCAATGCCTCATGTGGTCTTATGTCAAAAGGATGTCAGAAGGATTTTGACGAAGCTCGATGCTAAGAAAGCTCCAGGTCCCGATGGTATTTCTCCACTTGTTCTCAAAACCTGTGCTCCTGAACTTACTCCTATTGTTTGCCGCCTTTTTTCACTTTCTTATTCCAAAGGTGTTTTTCCTTCTGCTTGGAAAATTGCTCATATCCAGCCAGTTCCTAAAAAGGGTGCAAATCCCTCCCATCCAATTATCGTCCCATTGCAATTACTTCTACTCTTTCTAAAGTAAAGGAGAAATCAATTAACCTCCAACTCTTAAACTACATAGAAACCTTCCGTCTGATCAACAATCGCCAGTATGGATTCCGTCAGTGTCGATCCACTGGTGATATTCTTGCTTATGTTACCCATTTATGGACTAACTCAATGGAAAGGTTCGGGGAAACAAAGTAGTTGCTCTTGACATCTCAAAGGCTTTCGATCATGTTTGGCATAAAGGTCTTCTAAACAAGCTTCCATCTTATGGTTTGCCAATTGTTTTTAGTAACTGGTTATCTAGTTTTCTCTGTGATCGCTCACTGCAGGTGATGCTGGATGGCTCTCTGTCTTCTAACTTCTCCACTAATGCTGGTGTCCTGTCCCCCAAGGTTCAGTTCTTTCCCCCACTCTTTTCCTCTTGTATATTAATGACCTTCTTCCGTTGACTAGAAATCCTATCCTTAGTTTTGCCGAGGATAGCACATTGCGTTCCACTATCCATTTTGAGAAACCTTGTCCTGCTCAATCAGCTTCAATTTCTCGAAAATCTGCTACCAATTCCTTAAATGCCGATCTTCAGGTAATTCTCCAGTAGGGCAAAGACAACTTAGTTGATTTCAATCCTTCTAAAACTCAGTCTTGTCTTATATCTCGCAAAAAGGATTCTTCTGCTCCTATGCTTATCTTTAGTGACATTCCAATTTCTAGGAAAAATGATATATCTCTTTTGGGGATTACCCTGACTTCTAATCTCTCTTAGCACAAGCACATTACAAATATTGCTTCCTCCGCATCTAAAAAAAACTTGGTTTGCTCTTTCGCTCACGGCATTACTTTTCTTCCAAACAGCTGCTCACTCTATATAAATCGCAAATCCTCCCTGCCATGGAATATTGTTCCCACATCTGGGGTGGTGCCCCCAAAACCTCTCTCAGGCTTCTTGATTCCATTCAGAAGAGGGCAGTTAGGTTAATTAATGATTCATCTCCAACAGAGTCTCTTCACTCGCTGTCTCATAGACATACTGTTTCTGCTGTATGCCTTTTCTACAGATATTTTCATGGGCACTGTTTTTCTGAATTGGCTTCTATAATTCCCGCTCTCTCTCTTTCAAAATGGTACAAACACGTGCCGCCACCAGCCAACATCCATTTACTGTCCAACTTGACAGTAAATTAATAAAATGATAAAATGGTGCAGGGTTGAATGAAATCCAATAAGATTTCAAAGGAGCGGTATTGGGCATTACATGCCACAGGAAGCCAGATACCGAGGTTTTACTGTTTGCCAAAAATACATAAAGTGGGTGTGCCACTCAGACCGATAGTATCGTTTATAGGTAGCCCCACGTAGCATTATCTTGTTTCCTAGCGAAACTACTGTCACCATTAGTTGGACTCTCTGAACATAGTATCAGAGATAGCAAAGAATTTGTACAATTCATAAGAGGACAATGTATAGAAGAAAACGAGGTTATGATATCCTTTGATGTGACATCGTTGTTTACCTGCATCCCAATTGACCATGGAATACATTGTGCGTACATGGCCTTAGAAAGAGACACCATCTTGAACAATAGGACGCAACTAAATTTAGAGGACATATGTAAAGGCCTAGAGTTATGCCTTTCGAGCACTACTATGGTATTTAATAATACCATGTACAAGCAGGTTAACGGTGCAGCTATGGGCTCCCCCATCAGTGCCATCATAGCTAATTTAGCGATGGAGGAGCTCAAGTCTAGACTGTTTAATACTACAGTTCTCCCTATGCGTCCGTGGAAAAGGTATGTTGATGATACGTTTTCAGTTATTCGGAAAGGGAGTGAGGATGATACGTTGAATTTTCTTAATAGCTTCTCCCCGTTCATACAATTCACCTCTGAAGTAGAGGAAGGAGGGGTTTTGCCGTTCCTGGATGTGCTGATTTGTAGAGGCCAGCATTTGAAAACAAAAGTAATTAGAAAATCTATATGCAAAGGCCAATACTCACACTACAACTGAGCTCAGACTAACCGTCACAGGAACAGTGTGGTAAGAGCATTAGTGGATAGGGCAAAATCTCATTGTAGTACCTCAGAGGATAGAAAAATGGAGTATGAACGTGTTACGGCGGATCTTTTGAAGTGTGGTTACCCCCGGAGGATCATAGAGAAATACATTAGTGGAGGGCAGAGTAGAAGTGAGTCCTTCACGCCAATAGCCACCGCATGCATCCCTTACTATCCGGGCTTATTCGAGCATTTAGCTTGTATATTAAGGAATTACCAGACACGTTGTGTGCAGCTCCCAGGCAGGAAGCTGCACACAATTGTTTCACAGGTCAAGGACCCTGTCTTAAATGAAAATATAAGTGGGGTCGTATATAGTATTAAATGCCCGGAGTGTGGGGAGTGTTATGTGGGAGAAACAAAACGGCGTCTCAAAGATCATCTGGGGGAGCACACAAATGCGATATGAAATGCAGACTATGGTAAATCTGCCGTAGCTGAACATTTCTGGGAGAAGCAACATCAAATCTTCCCAGACGAAGCTGTCATCACTGATCGGGCGCATAGATTTTGGGACTGCAAGTGGCTCGAGAGCTTACGAATTAGTTCTATTGAGAATAATATAAATAGAGATAGGGGCACACGCATTCATCCCCTCTTTGAGGCGGTAATCCTTGAACGTTTTTGCCTGAAACACTCCTGAGCCACTTCCGGTTCCGACGGGAACAGTATACGTTTACGTGAGACGCACCGCAAACCTGCCGGTATTTAATGATGCACTGCAGAATAGAAGTACACTGTTGAGAAAGAAGGCAGAAGCCTTTGAAAGCTTCAGTTAGTATTTTAGCGCTTTTAACCTAGTATATTTTATTGTATTTTAAATTCAGTATTTGTATTATCACCTTGTATATTTACTGTATATCACAGTTGTCTTATTTTAAAATTGCTATCATCAGTAATATGGTATTTTGTTTTGTTTGTAAATATTAAAATTTTAAGAATTTGGTTCTTCGTCTTTCGTTTTTACTTCAATGGTTGGTGAGAAACACTAAAAAATCATAGTAGGATCATTGATCAGATGGAAGGTTTCTAGGTAGTTTAAAGAGTTGGCGGTTAATTGATTTCTCCATTACTTTAGAAAGAGTAGATGTAATTGCAATGAGACAATAATTGGATGGGAGGGATTTGTCATCCTTTTCAGGAACTGGCTGCATATGAGCAAATTTCCAAGCAGAAGGAAAAACACCTTTGGAATAAGAAAGTGAAAAAAGGCGGCAAACAATAGGAGTAAGTTCAGGAGCACAGGTTTTGAGAACAAGTGGAGAAATACCATCGGGACCTGGAGCTTTCTTAGCATCGAGCTTCGTCAAAATCCTTCTGACATCCTTTTGACATAAGACCACATGAGGCATTGAATGGAGCATGTTGGGAATGGTGGGAGGTGTTTTACCAAGATCATTAATACATGAGATGGTAGAAAAATGGGATGCTAGCAGGTCCGCTATATCCTTGGCTGAAGTGACAACAGAACCATCTGGTTTGGACAGAGGCGGGAGCAGAGATGGGCAAAAGTTGCAGCCAATAGCTTTGGCAAGAGACCAGAATGCTCGGCTACTTTTAGGGCAAGTAGCAAGTTTTCTACTCTTAGCCTGTTCAAACTCTAGTTTGGACTGATTAATAACTGCTTTACAATTGTTGCGAGCTTTGGTGTAGGCAGAAAATGAAACTGGAGAATTAGAAATAAGCCAATTACGATATGCAACATTCTTCTCTTGGACAGCCTTAGCACATTTATTGGAAAATCAAGGTTTAGATAAAGGACGAGATTTTAAAGTGGAGTGTGGGATAAAGGATTCCATTCCTGCAAGAATAATTTCACTGACACGATCTGAGCAAACATTGACATCAGAAGTTTTGAAACAGTAATCCAACCAAGGAAAAGAAGAAAGGAAGTCTCGCAGGTCGTCCCATTTTGCATTCTTGTAATGCCAAACAACACGAAGTTGGGAATAGCCATGAGATAAAGGCTGCATTGGAGAAGACACAATCACCAAGTTGTGATCTGAAGTGTCTAAAGGACCTCTCACTTTAACCATGTACTTAGAAGGGTTGTTTCTGAGAAAAAGATCAAGCATATTGGCTGTATGATTAGGATTGTCCAGTATTCTTGTAGGTAAATGAACAATCTGTGCAAGGTCATTAGTAATTGCAAAAGCCTCAGCATCTCGACCAGCTGGGTCGGTGTGACTAGAAAACAGAAGCCAGCTGGAGTTGTGAACATTAAAATCACCAAGGAAAATTACCTCACTGTTAGGAAAGTTGGACTGCAGAAAGTCAAGTTGCAAAGAGAGGAAGTCAAAGAGCTCCAAGTGATTAGTGGAGTAGGGAGAATGGTAGAGATAACAGATGAATTTGACACAATGAGGTAGAGAGATTTTAAGCCAGAGAAGATCAAAGAGAGGAGATTCCAAATTGCCAAGTCTCTTACAGGGAATATCAGAACGGACATATGCACAAGTACCATCTTTGAGGCAAAAGGAATCATACAGCGAATAATTTGGACATATGATCAGTAGTTGGATCAACTGATAACTGAGATTCTGTCAGAAAAAGTACGTGGGGTTTGGCAGACTGCAAGTGGAAATGAAGATCGTTGAGATTAGAATTGAGACCAGGTATATTTGTGAAATGAATTGGGAAGTGCTTGGGAGGTTTAGATCTTTTCGCAGATAAGCTTGCTCTATTAGTTTGACAATTCATGGTGTATTCTATAGTAAGAATAAGTGGGTGAGACATGCTGTATGAAGTAATGAAATTTTTGGATATGGCGTACACATGGTAAGAATATACCCAGATCCTTGACATAACGTGGCCTCGACAATGCTCCCCGCATACACACTATCGGACTCCCTCCAGTCACCATCTGGCAGAGTAGAGGTAGCAAGATTATACACTAACTGATCCGGAAGCCTCCTAGAGAGTTACCAATAGGTTCGGTCCGGTGTACTAACTATCGGCCGGCCTGCGAAGACCGTTTTAGAGCTGTACCCTCGAAATGTAAGGAATATTGGATCTCGCCACGATGTTCATCATAACCTCAAAAGTCATCAATCATACTGCATGATGGAAGAGATAGGGAAGGGTTAGCCAGAACTTAGCTCTAGAGACTAAACATGGGTTCCACCACTTCAAGCCTCCAATAAGCAAAGTGGTGGTATTGCATCGGTTGATGAGAGTCATCTACCACCTAGTACTGCCTTATAACATAGAGGGGAAGCGTTCCTCCATGTGGTGTGGGCACCACACCTCTACCCCTGCTTACATTGGTTCACACCTGGGTGGTCACTCACCATGTACTTGTGCATGGAGGTTATACCCAGGATTACTAACAGTCCCACCATCATGAAGGTGCAAGCAGAGGATTTGGCTGTCACAGATCGTCCGGACTTCGCCAAAATTGGGTTCATTGACTTGAGTGTCACTCGAATATCAGTTCCATCAGCATTTTAGACTCCCAGGTAGCAAGAACATCTTGTCTGGCATATCTAAGAGAATATCTGTGACAACCTCAAGGACCAAATTATGCCCTCTCAGGTGATTATTCTGAGAAAGAGGAAGAATCCCATCAGCATTGAGCATGCACAAACCATTCAAAGCTTTATACACCCCAGTCAGATCACCTCACAGGTGCCTAGTCTCCAGACACTGTAATTTGCAAAACTCAAGCCTTTCTTCATAAGAGCAACCCTTTTTTCCATTCACTAATCTTGTTGCCCTTCTCTCTACTCGTTCAAGTAGCTCTACATCCTTCTTAAAATGAGGCCTCCAGACCTGTATACGGTACTCAAGGTGTGGCCAGACCATTGCCTTATACAAGTGGATAATCACTTCCTTAACCCTGCTGGAAAAATTCCTGTATATCATTGACAAGACACTGTGAGCTACTCTTTCAGACCATCTGCACTGCTCACAAAACTTCTCTGACTGCACAATTACCTACAGGTCCATTTCATTCTCTAACACCTTGAGTTGATACAACAGAGTTGATACGTTTCTCTACAACAGAATTGATACGTTTCTCTGGGATTACTGATTTCCATGTGCAGTACTTTACATTTGTCAATGTTAAACTTGAGTTGCCACCTCCCAGCCTACTGCCATTAGTGTCATTAACAACCCTCCCGACCTTTGTATCGTCTGCAGACTTGGACATTAAGCCTAATATACCATCATCAATATCATTAATAATTACAGAAAACAACAATGGACCCAACACTGAACCCTCGGTGACTCCACTAATAACATTAGTCTACGAAGAGCAGCGTCCATTGATTACCACTCTGTCTTCTCCAACTCAACCATCCCTTTATTCATAGCAGCAATTTGCCTCCAGTGCCATACTGCTTCAATTTGTGTAGCAGTCTTCCATGCGATATAATCAAAAGCCTTTCTAAGATCTAAATATATGATATCGAAATTACTCTTTGCATCCAGTTCCTTTGTGATCACATCATATATTATCCAATCAAATCGGTCAGAGAGAACTTCCCCTTAACAAACCCATACTGTGTCCAAGCTATAACTGAAGTCTTGTCTAGATGATCGTGCAGTGCTTCTTTAACCGGTGCCTCCATTAATTTCCCTGGAACAGAAGTTAAAATAACATGTCTGTAATTACTTGTGTCGCCCTTTGATCCTCCTTTGTGGATGGGGTCACATTTGCACATCTCCAGACCATGGATACCTTCCCTTGGTCCAGGGAAGCTCTCTTAATTATGGCTAAGGGTTTGCTTACCTTCTTTGCTGCCTCCTTTAATATAACTGGGTAGATCCCATCCACCCCAGATGCCTTTCTTATGTTTATCTTCAACAATTTCTTCTCCACTTTGCTCTCAGTTATTACAAAATCATCTAGCTCACTGCCACAGTTTAATTCATCTCTGGCATTCCCTTCCCTGAATAACTCCTCATGTTTGAATGTAGATGCCAAATACTTATTTAGTTTGTTACCTACCTGAGCAGGATCATCAACATTTGAACCATCGATATCAAGTTGACCAATCTGATTTATCCCCTTTCTTCTAGAGTTACATAAGTAAAGAACTCTTTGCTGTTTTTCTTTTTATCCTTTGCCTGCCTAAGCTCCTTTGTGACTTGGTTACAGACCACCTTATATCTATTATAGGCTTCCTTGTCACCTGTTAATTTATGTTTCCCAAGAATTTTTCTTCTCTGCCACATGTCTCATTAGTTCTTCTGACATCCATGTAGGCCTAAACCTTGATCAGTATTTCTTAATTGGCATGAAAAGCCTAGTAGCTTCCAAGATTAATTCTTTGAATGTTTCCCATTTTGAATTTGCTGTTGGTAACATCATCAGTTGGTCCCACTGTATAGAATTTAAATACTGTTTCAGACCACTGTAATCACCTTTACGAAAGCAAAAATCCTTCCCTTTACCCCTGATGGTAGTTACCTCTTTGAGCAAATACAAATTCACACACTGTGATCACTGCCACCCAGTGCTTCCTTTATTTGCAGATTCTTAATGCATGGAGAATCACTGCTGATTATCAGATCAGTAGTATTACTCTCTCTAGTTGCCTCTCAAACATGCTGCTGTAGAAAACAATCGTCCAATAAATCCACAAAAGCCTTGCTAGTGTGTGAGTGCCCAACCCACAAATTCCATTTAATATCTGGGAAATTAAAATTCCCCATTATAAGACACTCTGATTTATTGGCCCACTCTATTTCTCTGTACAGTTGTTCATTATACTCATCAGTGTCATTAGGCCTATAACACACCCCTACTCTTAATTTTGCTTTCCCAGTGCTTATGTCACACCAAACTGACTGTCCATCCTTGTCGACTGGCTGTAATTCCTTGAATTTTGTGTTTCTTAACTAATAGCATAACCCCCCTCCCTTCCTAACCTGTCTATCCTTCCTGTACACATCGTACTCCCCAAATTGCATTTTTGCATTTCTTATAGCTGTGTGACACTACGTTTCTGATATCCCAACAATATCTGCCTTTGATGTTTTGATCAACACCTCAAATTCATCAAAATTATTTACCAAACTTCTAGCATTGGTGTACACGCAAGTATACATGCACCTATTCTTCGCTACTCTAACACAGCCCATTTATTTTCTTGTTCCACAATGACTCCCAGCAGTCTCTGAAATCCCCTGCACCTTGTTTTCGAGGCTGCTGCTCATTCCAATAGAAGCAGTGCAAGAATAACTTTAGCCTCTGCCAGCAGCTACTGTTAATTTATTAGTCCCTGTATCGCCCCCAAGCAACAGTTTTCCTACCCACCTAACACTGTCAGCAAATATTCTTTCACCGTTTGAAGTGTATCCTATCCCTGTAGAAGCAGTCTCTGCTGTTAACAAGCACACACCAGGCTAAGAAAAATTCTACCCTTCAGCCTTGCAGAATATCTCCTGGGCCAAATTGATCAACAAGGTTCTCATCATATACTCCTCCTATTGTGTATGGGTAGAATTGCAGACACTTTCAAATTCAACCAAAACACATGGCTTTTTTATATGATTTACGGATATGATATATAATATAAGTTATATACGTTTTATATGATATATCTGAACATAACATCTGCATACATTAGGGTATGTGATATGATATCTGCGATGGTTCAGCATCAGAGACAGTCAGCTATTTGTGGCACCACAATTAAAGGACTGCCAACCTAGCCTCATATTCCAGCAGGATGGGGCTTCACCTCACTGGTCTCATGATGCTGCCCCTCCTTCCTTGATGCTTAGGTGCCAGACCACTGGATTGATAGAGACAAAACCATTCTTTAGCCACCGAGACAACCTGACCCTTGCCATGCTTGATTTTTCCCCACTTCTTTTTCTTTTTTATTTAGGATTTTGTGAAAGGCAAATGTAGGACACTTAAGATACAGGACATTGTTCAGCCTAAAGAGCTCATGAAATAAGCATTGGCCTTTGTATCCGCTGATACGTTAGACTGTGTGTCAAAGGAAATTTAATACTATTGTTGATGTCTGTAATGTTGTACCATCATAGACATGTTATATACCCTAATGTACTTAGATGTTATGTTTGCATATATCATATGAAACTCAAGCATATTGTTTGATGTTTATGATCTGTGTGAATATTGCTGTTTTGTATTCTTCACGGAAGAAGTTATAAGCTTTCAAAGTTGTTTCATTTCTATGTAGGCACTGTGCATTTTGTGTGTGACGTATAATTTTCGGTCTCTCTCTCTCATCTTAGTAAAGCAGCTCTGCTTGAGGGCTTGGAAGTAGATCAGTATATTTGGGGAATCCTGACAAATCTCAGTAAGTCAGATGTTGAAGAAGTTACTATAGATGCCACAGCCAGCTGGAAGCCTGTATCAGTAAAGACTATGAAAGAAGAACATGATGGAGGTAAGGGTTAAAAGTTTATACTATATTTGTAGTAGTATTTAGGTCTTTTAATGTTAATGTACGTTAAGAAAACTAATTTTTTTTTTTTATCATGCGATACTGATGTAAAGTATGTCTCCTTTTCAAGAGATGTGCTTCACAGCACAACAGTGTTCCCTATTTTGATAAAACATGAATCAGGTGCTGCTTGATAGAAAGAAAGTTTCTCTTCTGAGAGAGTTTGCTGCTTTGTTAGGATTGCATAATAAAAAATTGCTTGTTTTTTTTTTTTTAACAAAAAATAATTTCTTTCCTTTTTTATTTTTTATTTTATTTGTTTGAAACACAATAACTAACTTGGTTTTAGTATTCTATTGTAATAGATGCTGTACCTGCATAATTTATGGCATGTTTACAACAATTTTATTCAAATAATATTCATAATATCGTTACAAATAATTTCTTCTCTGCTAAGGTCCTTTGCACATTATAGTTCATAGCTGACAATGCTGGGTTTACAATGGAGAAGCCATATGATTTAATTTGTTCTGTGTCTTGCCAATGTAACAGTTTTTTTCCGTCCTTTTCTTTTCACAAAAAAGAAAAAAAAAAAAACTAGGTAAAAATCAGAATTTTCTTATTTTCATATATGAATATGGCCATAATAAACACCTGGGAATAGTTTACTGCTGTTGTTCAAGTAACTGTAAAAAAAAAAAAAAAACATTTATTCTGCAGATTTTTTATTACCAACTCAGTCTATATGTTTGACTTTCTTAATATAGAAAGCAATAAAAATTAATAATCTTAATATAGAAAACAATAAAAATTAATAAAAAAACTTAGTTTTTTAAAAAAACTAATATCATTACAAATTTATTTTCAAAGAAAATAAATAAATGCAGTTTTTCTTCTCTGTCAACATATCAGAAAAGGCTGCCTTCTTTTCCAATCACAATTATGACCAATGAGAGATTAGCACAGAGACTACATTATGAACGTCAAAAAAGATTGATGGATAGCAAACTGATCAGTAGTATGAAAAAACATTCATGGTAAACTTTACTTGTAAGTAAATATATACATATGGTAATAAAGCACTGATGCAATTCTGCCAAATGTTGTGTGATTGAGGTGATTTGTGTTGATATGATCCAATGAAGTGTTAATAATTTAAATCTTTAATACACTTATAGTAGAAGCTGTATGGGTTAATAAATAAATTTAGCCAATTTGTTATCCAATAACACTATTTTGGAGAACAAGTTTTTTTAACCAAATTGGAACGAATTGCTTTTGTGCAACACACACACACACACACACACACACACACACACACACACACACACACACACACACACACACACACACACACACACCATTTCTAGTTTTTGGTATCATTGAAAATAAAGAATAAGTTATTTTGCAGTTTTTTCCTATTAATTAAAGAAGAAACAGCTCATTACATTGGTCCTTGGGGAATTTAAAGTACCCACTGTACTTAAATTCTGCAACTTCTATGTCTGAATGGCATCATGTCTCTGATATCTTTGGTATATTAAGTTATTAAAGGTCCACATTTACTAATTTAATCAATACTTACAAATTTGTAAGATTTAAAAATTACTCTTAGAATTAGTGTTATAGTCCAGTAAAACTATTAGTATAGACTGCTTCTAATTAATAAATTAAAAATTTATTAATTAGAAGCTACAGGTGAAAACCAGTCAGGTTTTCACCTGTAGCTTCTCATAGGAGTGGCCTGGATATGGGAAAAGCATACCAAAGGAACCTTGTGAGGTACTGAAATTATGAAGGAAAAAACACCGACACAACAACCGAAACAAAACGGTACAGAGGGACTTTATTCAAAAATGGCAACATGGCACTGGCTGCCATGATACAGATGCATCGCTGCCAAAATGGAACAAAGGGAAGAGGTAGTCCTCAGTAGGAGATATGGCCACCCCTAATGTCGATGAAGGCTTTGCATCGCCTGTCCATACTTAGAACAGTGTTGTTGATCAGTTCTTGCGGTAACATCGTCCATTCCTCTGCCAGCGCCATCTTCAGCTGGTTAACATTTTCTGGTGGGTGTGGATGTGCTGCTAGGCATCTCACCAAAGCGTCCCATATGTGCTCGATGGGATTTAGATCAATGGAACGGGCAGGCCAATCCATACGAACAATGTCCTCACTTTCCAAAAGCATATCAACAGCTGCAGTGCGATGGGGTGTGGCGTTATTATCAATAAACACGAACTCAGGGAAAGTGGCACCTTGGAATAGACACACATGGGGAAGGATTACCCCAGTACAGTAGTGTGCACCAGTTAGTGTATCTACAGATGTGTACGTCCATCCAAGATTATGCCTCTTTAGACAAGGACACCTCGATTGCCATATCGATCCCTTTCAGTGATGTTTGCTGGGTGATACCATGTGCCAACCTCTCCCCAGATTAGCTGACTTTCAGAATCGCTGCTGAGACTGAATCTACTCTCATCAGTAAAGAGTACCTTAAGTAAAGATTTTGTGGTTATAACATTTAGAAATAGAGTTGGTCATTAAGTTTTGCACACTGGTATATGTTGTTTGGATGTTTGCTTTTTTTTTTTTTTTTATTGTTAATATCAGCTATTATGGTGCAAGGAAGCTCTAGGCTTTTGCTGTACCATCCAAAAAAAAAAAAAAAAAAATATATATATATATATATAAAACCATACAAATAAATTTGGATGAGAGTTAAAAATAAAATAATGCCAGCAGTTTGGCAAGACAAGAGCGAAAATTCAGTTTCCAACTACTTTAAACGTTATTCAAATATATGTATAAGTATATATATATTAACCAATAAAATCAACTACATATTTGACTCCTTCTTCACATTGTATCTATCCAGCTGCCCTTTGAATTCACTCATGCTTTCAGACAACCCCTGTAGGAAATTTATTCTAATAACACTAGCCAACACGATTTTTACCAAAAACTTAAATGCCGTTTTATACCAATTTTTATGAATAGATTTAAAAAATCACCATGATAGTTTCACATCACGTCACAGTTATTAAATATAGAGGGAGTTGCGTTTTACCAGAATATGCCCATTTTGTATAATCTAGCCACTAATGTATGACGTACTGATTTATTTTAAGAGATATACACTAATTCTCTTAATTTTACCAATCGATTCTGGCCTCAGTTCAGTTGTCTTGTGATAAACATAATCAGACTTCTACCTATAGTTCTTAGGTTCAAATTCCAATGCAACAGTTCAATTTGAAGATAGCACACTTGGTGTTTTTGGTGAGAATTTTTGTAGGTTGTGCCAAGTATTAACTGATTGTGACATGTTCTCAGGGTTGTAAATTTATCCTCCAAACATAAACAGTCCCTCGAGAGTAGGAAGGTGCAGTCCACAACCCTTGTGGTAGCATAAAATTTCCGTCTCTACCTGCCAATACGCAAATATTTTTCATTTCAGTGTTTTCACACGAGTAGAACTAGTAAGTTGGTTTTTATCATTACACAGTACACAGATGTGTACTGTGTAAATTTAAGAAAGAATTAGACAAATTATATTTTTAGACTTTATGGAGTTTGATCTTTGATGATATTTTATAAGCTTGCTTCCTTGCAGCATATGAATCAACTGCAGTTTTCAAAACTTTTTGGTTTTAACAGACTTTTTAGTCTGTATCACTGCTGGTGGTGATTAAAACCTTATGTCAATAGCGAATGAGCACTTGGTGGCAATAGGCTATCCTAGTTATCGCAGTAACTGAAAGAAACAAAAGTGTCTTCCTGTGAAAGTGGATGTATATTTGGTGATCATTTATACTATCTAGAAAGAAGTGCTAAAAGGAAAGATGGATTAAAATACTTTTGCAATTAATAGATCCCATCAAAGTGAAAAAGATTTAAAGCATGTGCGTACATTGTCTGGCTTTGAGTAAATGTTTTATTAGACTAATAGAACAGTGGCAATATCTCCAAGTCTGTTAAAAGAAAAGATTAGGAATGATAAAAGTGAGAAAGCCATATAATACCATTAGAAATTAAAAAAAAAAAAAAAAAAAGTGAGAGAAGCCATATGAGCAATTTCAAAGTTATAACATACAACAAACAGTTACTAGTGAGTGGTAATGACTCATTATTATTAGTAGTAGTAGCAGTGGGAAAAAAAAAAATCAAGCTTATAAAGCATTTGCTAAAAAAAAAAAAAAAAAAAAATTCCACATCACCTGTCATTCCCCTCCTACAATTCAAACTACCCACTTCTACAACAACAGATGGTTTGTGTCAACAATCAACCACCCATTGGCTTAAGGCAAACCTCCTCACGACTATTCTGCAACTATCCTTCCTCAGTTTGAATTTATGCTCCCTTGTGTGCATAGTCTCAGCAAGAAGAATGCCTTCAGCATTGAGCTTGCTTAATCCATTCAAAGCTTTAAACATCTGTCAGATCATTTTATTGAAGCCTTTCTTGGTAAGACAGCCCTGGGTGCCAAGTGATTTCTCTGTGCTTTAAGTGCACTTTCCTAAAAGCAATCTATAGTTCTTTTATGTTCCTCTCATTAATCAATATATTTATTTGATAACAGCTCTTGTTACAAAAGTACTTGTACAGGGCAAGAAAGGAAAGCTACCTTTCTTTTTCTGATAGTTCTATTACTAACCCCTACTACTTTACGCTTTATCACACCAGGTGCTGCTCCTACCTCCCCATGGCGGGGCCGGTAACCTGAGTGGTAAAAACAAACCCCCAGGGCCAAAAAGGAGCCATCATAGATATAAGTAATTATCCACCTTTAGAGCCCTCACCTTCAAGATCAGAAATTCCTGACATCAACCGTGACTCCAATCGTCCGAAGCAACTACAGATGGAAAATCAGAATAAAGACATGCCAGCATTTCTTATAATGCACTCATTATCCACACAACCTGTTGGCAAACTATCACTTTTTCTAATACAGAAATGTTTAGAATTGGTTTGTGAATCTCCTAAACATCTCCGATCTGGAGACCTTCTAAGAATTTAAACTTCTAAGACAACTGTTTCAGAAAAGCTGTTAAAATTAACCTCATTTAACAGTATTCCAGTGTCAATTATGCCCCATAGCACTCTGAACACTTTAAAAGGTATTATAAGCAAATGGGACTTACTATCCATGTCTGAAGAAGAGATAATACAAGAACTCAGGGAACAAAAAGTGACTCATGCATGGAGAATAATCACCAAAAAAGATGGCAACCTGCTACCAACCAGTCCATCATTTTTACATTTAGTACTCCGACTGTTCCATCTTCTGTTCTGTTAAAGCAGGTTATTTAAACTGCAAGATTCGGCCCTACATCCCAAATCCCATTCTCTGCTTTAAGTGCCAGAAGTATGGCCATTCTCAGATGGCATTCCGAGGCCATGCTGTGTGTCGTATTTGTGGCTCTAAGGAGCATTCCCAAGGAGACTGTACAGCTTCCACTCCTACTTGCCCAAACTGTAAAGGAAGCCATTCTGCATTTTCTAAAGAATGTGACCTTTGGAAAACAGGCAAAAAAAAATCCAGAAATATAAAGTGGAGCATAAAGTCACATACCCTGAAGCAAGGAAGAAAATACTGTTAACCCTGCCTAGCCAAACATACGCATCGGTCATTAAAACAGCCGGTCAGCTGCAACTGAAATAGATGTCTCCATAGAACCAAACATTTCCTTTGCCACCTGGGCCAAATCTGTGCTAACGTGCAATAAAAAAATCTACAGTCAGTGAAACCAGCAACACTCCAATCAGTATTCCAACTGATGCCATCTCAACCTCGCCCAAAACAACAAAACCTGTCAGTGTTGAAAACCAGAAGAAAGTGAAACCACACTATAGCAACATGGAAATGGAGGTTCAGTCAGAGGATGACGACACAGTACTAGAATCATATGCCAATGATACCATGGACACAGGATGCCCAACCTTTCCCAGAAATGAAAAATCAAAACTAAGCAGACAGAAACCTTCTCAGAAAAAACAGTCAGATCAATCATCCTCGAATAAACCCAACCAATGAACAAATTCCTACAATGGAACTGCAGAGGATTATGCAGTAATATATGCCGCCTCCGTAGCCAGGTGGGAAGGAGCAGCAGTGCGTAGAACATGCTTCTTGATTAGACCGGGGTTCGAGCCCGTCACCACCAAATACGGAGGATGCGGAAAGGTCAGGGAATGACCTCTGCATATTCCCGGAGCAATATGGCCTTAGTTGCTAATGCTCCTAAAAACCTAAATAACAACAACAACAACAACAGCAGTAATATAGATGACCTGAATGATTTACTCATACAAACTAACACAGTAGGCATATGCTTACAGGAAACATTTTTATCACCAAAAGTGTCACTTTTGGTGATAAAACATAGTAAAGTTCAAAAACTGTACTATGTTTAGGCAAGACAGAGTCTGTCCCTTCTCCTCGTGGAGGGGTAGGTATTCTTGTCAAAACTACCATACCATCTCAGCATCTCCAACTAGAAACCTCCTTAGAAGTTATAGCAGTTCGGATGGCAGTGGGAATATCATTAACCCTTGCATCTGTTTATATATCACCTAATTATCCTTGTTTCCAGACGGAACTTGACAACCTTTTAAAACAACTCCCACCTCTTGTCTGTTTTTTTTTTATGTAAACCCCAAACACGAGAGGTATTAGAACCTATAGTACTTAGTGCCGTGCTTGGATTGGAGGTTGAGAAGACGAAAGAAGATATTTGTTGACATTGGACTTTTAACTTCTGTAGACTGTAAATTCTCAGGAAATACGTCTGAAGGAAGGTTGTTCCAGAAAACAGCAGTTGAATGAATAAACGAGGAAGATGAAAAGTTGGTTCTGAATTTGAAGTTCGACAATAAATGGATGTTGGCTGGTGGTGGCATGTGTTCGGACTGTTTTGAAAGAGAGAGTGGGAATTGTAGAAGCCAATTCAGAAGAACAGTGCCTGTGGAAATATCTGCAGAAGAGGCATGCAGCAGAAACAGTACATCTGTGAGACAGTGAGTGGAGAGACTCTGTTAGAGATGAATCATTAATTAACCTAACTGCCCTCTTCTGAACGGAATCAAGAAACCTGAGAGAGGTTTTGGGGGCACCGCCCCAGATGTCGGAACAATATTCCATGGCAGGGTGGATTTGCGATTTGTAAATAGTGAACAGCTGTTTGGAAGAAAAGTAACGCTGAGAGCGAAAGAGAAAACTAAGTTTTTTAGATGCAGAGGAAGCAATATTTGTAATGTGCTTGTGCCAAGAAAGATTAGAAGTCAGGGTAATCCCCAAAAGAGATATATCATTTTGCCTAGAAATTGGAGTGTCACCAAAGATAAGCATAGGAGCAGAAGAATTCTTTTTGCGAGATATAAGACAAGACTGAGTTTTAGACGGATTGAAATCAACTAAGTTGCCTTTTCCCCACTGGAGAATTACCTGGAGATCGCCATTTAAGGAATTGGTAGCAGATTGTCAAGAAGGTGAAGTTGATTGAGCAGGGAAAGGTTTCTCAAAATGGAAAGTGGAATGCAATGTGCTATCATCGGCAAAACTGTGGATAGGATTTCCAGTCAATGGAAGAAGGTCATTAATATACAAGAGGAAAAGAGTGAGGGAAAGAACTGCACCTTGGGGGACACTGGCATTAGTGGAGAAATTAGAAGACAGAGAGCCATCTACCATTACCCTCAGTGAGCGATCAGAGAGAAAACTGGTTAACCAATTACAAAAAACAGTTTGGAAACCATAAGATGGATGCTTGTTTAGGAGACCTTTATACCAAACACGATTGAAAACCTTTGGGATGTCAAGAGCAACTGCTTGTGTTTCACCGCTCCTTATGTTTACTCGGTGATGTCAACAGTCACCATCCATGGGGATCTTCCATGGAGAGACCAATTAATTGAAACATTCCTAGATAACCATAATCTGACTGTATTAAACACTGGCTCACCAACTCATGTTCAGCTACCTACAGGTACAACATCTGCAATAAACTTATCTATCTGTTCAGAATCTCGTTTTTGAATGGTTGGTGCTGAATGATCCATTCCACAGTGAACATTTTCCTATTATAAGTTCAATTCCAACACAGGTAGTGTCATGTCCTAAAGCCCGTACTTCTTGGAATTTCCACAAAGCAGAATGAAAAATTATTCTACATGTGTCCTACTCAACAAACAGTATGTACAGCAACAACATATTGATGATGTAACTGAACACATTACCAGCCATATATTATCGGCAGCCGAAATTTCCATTCCAAAATCTGACCAGCGCAAACGGGTACCCCAAAACCAATGGTGGAATGAAGATTGCTCCAAAGCTAAAATAAAAAAAAAAACTGTGCCTGGAACCAATTTCGAAATTTACCAACTACCGACAATCTAATTGTTTCAAAAACTCAGAGCCATAGCAAGCCCCATTAGAAAAAAAAAAGCAAAACGTGATGCCTGGATTAACTTTGCCTCAACTATTAACAAAAATACTGACACTCGGATTATCTGGAAAATAATACACGCACTCAATGGGAAATTTCTACTGTTGTAGTCTCCAATAATACAATGGAATGGGCAGGACTTATCCTCTCCTACTAATATTGCAAATGCTTTAGCAGAATCTTTCTATAATATTTCCACCTCTTTCTCTTATGTGACCTCCTTTCAACGCATTAAAACGAATTTTTCAACTAGTCGCTCACTTCCATATAACCAAGCCTTTGCTTACGCTGAACTGAAAGAATCCCTGATCAAATCTCCATCTAGTGCACAAAGACCAGACAGTATTCACTACAGTATACTGAAACATCTGTGTGAAGCTGAACTATGCATATTATTGCTCTTTTACAATAAGATCTTTTCAGAAAATACATATCCTCTCTCTCTCTTGGCATCATTCCTACATTTGCGCTATACCAAAACCCGGAAAAGATCCATCTCAAGTGGCACCTCCGTAGCCAGGTGGGAAGGAGCAACAGTGCGCAGCACACGCTTCTTGATTAGACCGGGGTTCGAGCCCATCACCACCAAATATGGAGGATGCGGAAAGGTCAGGGAATGACCACCGCATATCCCGGAGCAATATGGCCTTAGTTGCTAATGCTCCTAAAAACCAAATAACAACAATAACAATAACCATCTCAAGTTCAGAATTATAGACCGATATCATTGACAAGCTGTTTGGGCAAAATATTTGAAAGGATGTTACATAAGAAGCTCACCTGGATTCTAGACTCCCAAAATCTGCTTTCTGATCACCAATATGGCTTCCATAAAAACAGGCCCACTCTCGATTTACTTGTAAAAATTGAATCCAACATTCATAATGCCTTTGTCAGGAGACAACATCTAGTAATGGTCAACCTGGATATTCATAAAGCATTTGACACAGGAGAGACTGCTTCTGCAGGGATGGGATACACTTAAATAGAAAGGGCGCAAGAATGTTTGCTGATGCTATCGAGGCAGTGTTAGGTGGGTCCGAAAATTGCTACCTTGAGGGCGATACATGGACTAATAGATTAACAGTAGCCGTTGGCAGAGGTAAAAGTCATTTTTGCGCTGCTTCTATTGGAATGAGCAGCAGCCTGGAAAACAAGGTTCAGAGACTGCTGGGATTCATTGCAGAAAAAGTAAATACATGAGCTGTGTTAGGGTAGTGAAGAATAGGAACAGTTGCATGTATACTAGTGTGTACACCAATGCTAAAAGTTTGGTAAATAAATTTGATGAATTTGAAGTGTTGGTCAAAACATCAACGATATTGTTGGGATATCAGAGACGTGGTGTCACACAGCTATAAGGAATGCAGAAAGGAAGTGCAACCAGTCGACATGGCTGGATAGAGCATTGTCGATTCAGTTTGGTGTGACATAAGCACTGGGAAAGCAAAATTGAGAGTAGGAATATGTTATAGGCCTAATGACTTGGAGTATAATAAACAACTGTACAGTGAAATAGAGTGGGCCAGTAAATCAGAATGTCTTATAATGGGAGATTTTAATATCCCAGATATTGACTGGAATTTGTGGGTTGGTCACTCACACACTAGCAAGGCTTTTGTGGATTTATTGGATGATTGTTTTCTACAGCAGCATCTTTGGGAGGCAACTAGAGGGAGTAATACTATTGATCTGATTATCAGCAGAGATTCTTGATGCATTAAGAATCTGCAGATAAAGGAAGCACTAGGTGGCAGTGATCACAGTGTGTGAATTGGGATTTTTTCAAAGAGGTAACTAACATCAGGTGTAAGGAGAAGGGTTTTTCCTTTCGTAAAGGTGACTACGGTGGTCTGAGACAGTATTTAAATTCTATATGGTGGGACCAACTGATGTTACCAATGGCAAATTCAAAATAGAAAGCATTCTAAGAATTAATCTTGGAAGCTACTAGGCTTTTCATACCAACTAAGAAATATTGTACAAGATTTAGACCTAAATGGATGTCAGATGAACTAATGAGACATGTGGCAGAGAAGAAAAATACATGGGATACATATAAATTAACAAGTGACACAGAAGCCTATGATAGATATAAGCTGGTCTGTAACCAAGTCACAAAGGAGGTTAAGCAGGCAAAGGCAGATTATGAGAAATCTTTGGCACAGGATGGAAAGAAAAACAGCAAAGAGTTCTTTACTTATGTAAACTCTAGAAGGAAGGGGATGAATCAGATTGGTCCACTTGTTATTGATGGTCCAACTGTTGATGATCCTGCTCAGGTAGCTAACAAACTAAATGAGTATTTTGCATCTACATTCACACATGAGGAGATATTCAGGGAGGGGGAATGCCATAGGTGAATTAAACTCTGGCAGTGAGCTAGTTGATTTTGTAGTAGTAGTAGTAGTAGTAGTAGTGGCATGTCATGCAAGAAAGCAAGTGTTATGAGCTTATGCAGCATCAGCCAAAAAAAAAAAAAAAATCACACCATTCCCTCCAAATGCCTGTTCAGTTCCTCCTTAAATTTATTTAACCTATCAACTTCCACGACAGATAGAAGTTTGTTCCAGCAATTAACCACCTGCTGACTAAAGGCAAATTTCCACACATCTATTCTACATCTGTCCTTTATTAATTTGAATTTATGCCCCCTTAGATTCGTAATCTGAACAAGTGGAAGGATCCCATCAGAATTCAACATGCTCAACCCATTCAAGGCCTTATACACCTCAATCAGATCACAGTGCAGGTGCCTAGTCTCCAGCCACTGCAATTTGCAGAACTTAAGCCTCTCTTGGTAAGAGGATCCCTTCATTCCACTCACAAATCTTGTTGCCCTTCTCTGTACATGCTCAAGCAAATCTACATCCTTCCTAAAATGAGGCCTCTAGACTTGTACGCAGTACTCAAGGAGTGGCCTGACCATTGCCTTATACAGAGGGACAATCACCTCCTTTTCCCTGCTAGCAAAATTCCTGTATATCATTGACAAAACCCCATGACCTGCCCTGGCAGCCTGTCTGCATTGCTCAGAAAACTTCATATCTGACTGCACAATTACTCCCAGGTCTTTTTCATTTTCTACCACCTTAAGTGTAGGAACACACAGTTGGTACTTTTCTCTCGGGTTACTTCTACCCATATGCAGTACTTTGCATTTGTCAAGGTTAAACTTCAGTTGCCACTTCTTAGCCCATCTGCCCAAATTATCTAGATCCTGTTGCAGTAGCACACTGCCATTACTGTCATTAACAACTCTGCCAACCTTTGTATCATCTGCAAACTTCGATACTAAGAATGATATACCTTCATCAATATCATTGATAAATATACAGAACAACAGTGGACCCAACACCCAACCCTGTGGGACACCACTAATAACATTAGTCTACGAAGAGCAGCACCTATTGATTACCACTCTGTCTTCTTCCACTTAACCATCCTTTTATCCATTGTAGCAACTTACCCGTAATACCATTTTGCTCCAATTTGTACAATAGTCTTCCATGCTCAACAGTGTCAAAAGCTTTCCTGAAATCCAAATATATGATATCAAAATTATTTTTTGCATCCAGTTCCTTTGTAACCACATCATAATAACCAATCAAATTTGTCAGACAAGACTTTCCCTTAACTAACCCATGCTGTGTCTGAATTATTGCTGCAGTCTTGTCTAGATGATCCTGCAGTGCATCTTTAATCAGTGACTCCATTATTTTACCGCAAATACGGAGGATGCGGAAAGGTCAGGGAATGACCACAGCATATTCCCAGAGCAATATGACCTTAGTTGCCAATGCTCCTAAAAAATCAAATAATAACAATAACCATTATTTTACCCGGACCAGAAGTTAACTAACTGGTCTGTAATTACTCGTGTCACCCTTCGATTCCCCCTTTGTGAATTGGGGTTACATTTGGACATCTCCCGTCTGTGGGAACCTCCTCTGAGTCCAAGGATGCTCTCATAATTATGGCTAACGGTTTGCTTAGTTGCTTTGCCGCCTCCTTTTATATAACTGGATAGATCCCATCCACCCCAGGTGCTTTTCTTATGTTTAACTTCAACAATTTCTCCTCCACTTTGCTCTCAGTTATTACAAAATCATTAAGTATCCTGCTACAATTTTATAACCTTCTGCCATTTTCAAACCTTAGTAATTCCTCATGTGTGAATGTAGATGCAAAATACTCATTCAGTTTGTTTGCTATCTGAGCAGGATCATCAACAGTCGAACCATCGATGTCAAGTGGACCAATCAGATTCATCCCCTTTTAGAGGTTTTGGCGCATTATAGCCTAAGTTGCTGATGCGCCAATAAAACTCAACCAATCAATCAATCAATCCCCTTCCTTTTAGAGTTTACATAAGTAAAGAAATCCTTGCTGTTTTTCTTAACATCTGTTACCAAGGATTTCTCGTAATCTGCCTTCGCCAGCCTAACTTCCTTTGTGACCTGATTACAGACTAGCTTATATCTGCCCATAGGCTTCTGAGTCGCTTGATAATTTATATATATCCCATGCATTTTTCTTCTCTGTCACGAGTCTCATTAGTTCATTTGCTAACCATTTAGGCCTAAACCTTGAACAATATTTCTTAATAGGTATGAAACTTTTAGTAGCATCCACGATTAATGCTAGAAGATTAATTAGTTCCAAGTAATAACTGAGTGCAAAGTGGAGAAGAAATTGTTGAAGATCAACATAAGAAAGACACCTGGGGTGGATGGGATCTATCCAGTTATATTAGAGGCAGCAAAGAAAATAAGCAAACCCTTAGCTATAATTATGTGAGCTTCCCTGGGCTCATGGGAGGCGCCCATCAACTGGAGATGTGCAAATGTGACCCCAATTCGCAAAGGAGGATCAAAGGGAGACACAATTAATTACAGACCTGTTAGTTTAACTTCTGATTCAGGGAAACTAATGGAGGCACTGGTTAAAGAAGCACTGCGGGATCATCTAGACAAGACTTCGGTTATAGCTTGGACACAGCATGGATTTGTTAAGGGGAAGTCTTGTCTGACCAATTTGATTTGATACTATGATGTGGTCACAAAGGAACTGGATGAAAAGAATAATTTTGATATCATGTTTGGATCTTAGAAAGACTTTTGATACTGTTGCACGTGGAAGACTGCTGCACAAATTGGAGCAGTGTGGCATTGGAGGCAAATTGCTGCCATGGATAAAGGAATGGTTGAGTGAGAGAAGACAGAGTGGTAATAAATGGACACTGCTCTTCGTAGACTAATGTTATTAGTGGTGTCCCTCAGGGTTCAGTGTTGGATCCACTGTTGTTTTCTGTATTTATTAATGATATTGATGATGGTATATCAGGCTTAATGTCTGTTTGCAGTCGATATGTAGGTCAGCAGGGTTGTTAATGACACTAATGACAGTATGCTGATGTAACAGGATCTAGAAAAGTTGAGCACATGGGTTGAGAGGTGGCAACTGAAGTTTAAGAAATTGACAAATGTAAAGTACTGCATATGGGTAGCAGTAACCCGAGAGTAACATACCAACTGGGTGGTACTATACTGACAGTGGTAGAGAATGAAAAGGACCTGGGGGTTATTGTGCAGTCAGATGTGAAGTTTTCTGAGCAGTGTAGAGAGTTTGCAAGAGTAGCTAATGGTGTCTTGTCAGTGATATATACAGGAATTTTTTTGCAGGGATAACAAGGTGATTATCCTCTTGTATAAGGCAATGGTCAGGCCACACTTTAAGTACTATATACAGGTCTGGAGGTCTCATTTTAAGAAGGATATAGAGCTCCTGGAACGAGTACAGAGAAGGGCAGCAAGATTAGTGAATGAAACAAAGGGTTGATCTTATGAAGAAAGGCTCAAGTTTTGCAAATTACAGTGTCTGGAGACTAGACACCTGTGAGGTGATTTGATTGAGGTGTGTAAGGCCTTGAATTGTTTGAGCATTAGCATTAGTTGATTAAGCTATCAACTTCCACAACAGATGGAAGCTTGTTCCAGCAATCAACTACCTGCTGGCTAAAGGCAAACTCCTGAACATCTATTCTACAACTGTTTTTCCTCAGTTTGAATCTATGCCCCCTCAGGTTCTTAATCCTCGCAGGCGCCTAGTCTCCAGATTCTGCAACTTGCAGAATTAAGTCTTTTTCGTAAGCACATCCCTTTGTTCCTCTCACCAGTCTTGTTGCCCTTCTCTGTACTCGTTCTAGCAACTCTATATCATTTCCTAAAATGAGACCTGCAGATCTGTATACAGTACTCAAGGTGTGGCCTGACCATTGCCTTATACCAGGGGTGGCCAACAAGTTGATCGCGATCTACTGTGGCTTTAATTTCAGTCGATCACGACGAATTTTAAATGTATATAAAAAATAGATTAGTTAAAATCGAAATATCACTATTATGTGCTCCACTGCATCCACTTATTACAAATCCGTTGAAGTACGTGACTTCTTGTTGCCGCCAGGCTTGTCTAGTGAAAATTCATGCAGTTACGTTGTGGAGAGCATAATGTCAAATGCTTATTTAACTTACTTAATATTAATAACTGGACAGTAATTGTATGTTAATTTAATAACCTTTGGTTTAAAATGAATACTACGAAAAAGAGCAAACGTATCATTTTCATCAAGAGTGGGAACTAGAATAGTTTTTTGTAATGATAAAAGAAAAATGTTGTTTGATTTGCAATGCTTCCATGGCTGTACCCAAAAAAGGAAATTTAGAAAGGCATTTCAACACACTGATTAGTAGTTCTGATATGCGTATAAATATCAATTTTTGGAAATGGCTAAGGATCTCAAAGAAAAAAAAAAATCTGATCATTTTGCAAATACAAAGGGTACTAGGAAAGTTTTGCAATACAGCTTTGTTTATTTAATTTTTTCAAAGTAATTTCCTCTACATTCAATACACCTCTCCATCCTCCGAAACCAATCTTTAAACCAGTTCTGCCCAGTTTCACTAGGGAGTAAAGCACGCTCGTTGTCCCAAGCCCATAGAAGGTCCTCATCACTGGAAAACCGCATCCCTTTTAGCTTCATTTTCACATGCGGGAACAGTGCAAAGTCGCAGGGAGCAAGGTCTGGACTGTAGGGAGGGTGCTCGAGAAGTTTCAGTCCTGT
This sequence comes from Mastigoproctus giganteus, assembly GCF_048544385.1. Lineage (NCBI taxonomy): Eukaryota > Metazoa > Arthropoda > Arachnida > Uropygi > Thelyphonidae > Mastigoproctus > Mastigoproctus giganteus. The sequence goes on along the minus strand of NC_143582.1, from coordinate 85,791,169 downwards.
CGTGGTCAAATATTCGGTGCAGGCTTTGGCGCGGTGAGCTGCAGCATTTTCGTGATGGAGGTACCAGGTGTCCATTCTTGACTTTGGCCGCAGGTTCTTCATAGATCCAATGACTTTAGGCAGGCATTGTTCAGTATACCACTTAGCTGTGACTGTCTTCTGCGTGTAGATCATGGCATACTTTGAACAAAAGTAGATCACATCACAAATTAAGTTGGCCACACCTGCCTTATACAAAGGGATAATCACCACCTTGTCTCTGATAGCAAAATTCTTATATATCATTGACAAAACTCCATGACCTGCTCTGGCAGCCCATCTACTGCTCTGGTTAATTGCGACACATCAGGACACTTAATCAGGCCAAAGTGCACTTAATCAGTACACTTTGGCCTGATTAAGCCGCTGGCCCCAATTATGCAAAATTTCACGTAAATAGTTATATTAAGGTATGAAAAAAAAGGCAAACTACCATTTCACTGAGCAACAAATTATTTATTCAAATAAATTTCAGAATAAATTAGAGCCAAATATTTAAATATTCTTCATGCAGAATTTTCCATTTTTGTTTGTCAGTGTCAACATCGTCATTAATGACCTAGGATACATATGTTGTCCTTAAAGTCCTTCTGTCTAATCCTATTAAAGCAAAATGCACAACAAATTAGAGAAAAATATTTAAATTTATATAACAAACATGCACATACTTGCCCTTCAACTTTTAGTTTCTAATTGTTTGATGGAAGAATTTAACCAGTGTACCCTGCCGTGTTCTTTTGATTGACTGAGTGAAAAAACTCAGCACAGACATGTAGTGCAGATAATGAACTGCTTTTGTTGCCTTCCTGCATTAAGTATCGTTTTAACCCTTCAGTGAATTTCATGGCATCCTGTGTAGTCACTCGTTCAAGTTGAGATGTATCACCTTCATCACTTTCCTTGCCTTCTGATTCCTCATCTTGGAGTTTTGATAGAATGCTTTCAACAATTGCATTCTCACTATCTTAATTTTTGTTGAAACATTTAATATTATTGAAAATACCTTCAAAATCTTCATAGTTCCTAACTTTTTGCAGTTCTGAAACAGCTTTATATTCACTTTTGGCTGTTTCTGGCATCTCCAAGCCTGAAAGCTTAAAACCACAGTGAGAAAAACAGTTCTGAATTGACTTACAGCTTATTTCTTACCAACTATCAGCAACAGACTGTACTGCCTGGAGAAGATTAATCTTTGCACTCACTTTCTTGTCTGTGGAAGATGTCAGTGTATTTTTTTTAAATAGCTTCTAGGATGTGGTTCAATAACTTTCCTTCTGGTTTACTAACTTTACTACATCTTCAAATTTTTTATGATTCCCATATCCATTGCCTGCACCAAAGATGTTGTGTGTTGGCAAGCAGAAATTCCATCTGGATGTTTTTCAAACATTCTGAACACTTGGGGTGTGCCGCACAATTGTCAAGAATCAGAAGAACTTCTCTTGATTTCTGCTGTAATTCCACATCCCACCTTGTTAACCATTCCTAAAAAATTTCGGAAGTCATCCGTGCATTCTTATTAGCATAGTACTCAATTGGTAAACTGTCCATTCTTAGCCCCTTAAAGCATTGAGGCTTAGCACTTTTCCCAGTAACCAACAGCTTCTTTTTATCAGTTCCTGACATGTTTGAACAACATAACACAGTTATGTGATCCATTGCTTTCTTTGAACCCGACAGTGTTACATGATTGTAGCACAGAGAACCATCTGGCATATCATGATAAAACAGGCCTGTTTCATCAGCATTATAGGTATCGGCTGCACAAAATTTCTGAAGTAAGATGGGTAGTTTCTTGGATTTCCATTCTTCTAGACTTTCAGCATCATTACTATCCTTTTTCGCCATGTGCTCTTTTGAATTTAATCTCATGCCTACATTTCCATCGAGACAACCAACCATTTGTTGCTTTAAAATCGTCATAACCCAGCTTCTTAGCTAGTTCCTCTGACTTCTTTTTCAACATTGGGCCACTCACTTGCACAATGGAGAACAATGATACAATTCTCCAGATACAATGGAGAACCATTGATTTAGGGTGTCCTCAATGTCAGAATCCTGACCTTGATGTTTAAGTTTTTGGGTTGCTCTCTGTTTTCCATTGCATGTCCATTCTTCTCGCAGTTTATCTTGCTGGTCTATCAAGTACGTAATTGTAGATTTCAGTACTCCAGTTATATCTCCACCAAACGACAATGACTGATATTGGGTGGATGGCCTTTTATTTGGTCCATCAAGGTAATTTTTTTTGGCTAGTGACAAATTTTTACGTGGCATCTTGCTAAGAGCCTGAAATTTTATAAAATTAAAATGAAAAAAATTATCAAAAATCACAGCACTAGCTAATCTAAAATTTATAGTTGTCTGTTATTTAAAAAAATGGTCATGTGCTAATTCATGTGCAAAAATCACATATTATTATTAATGATTATAATGATTAATTAATTTTTTATGGCAACCGGCTATGCAACAGTGTAAAGTAAGCATGCAAAGCTGTGCTCATAAGCAATCTATGGCTTTATCTTAATAATATAAAAAATACACATTGTCAGTGAAATATAATTTCAAGCACAAAGTCTGGATTTTTAAAAAAAAACTTGCTCCTCTCCCCCTTTTTTTTTAATAAACTTTATTAAATCAAGTACTTTCCAGACGTCAAAGGTTGGCAACTATGTTATTAGTTACAATTTTTTTTTTTTAATGACTTAGATGGCTTACTTTACATGAGTATTTGTAATTTAAAATAATAAATAAGTGAAATTTGCTTTTAATTATTTTCTTAGTTGATCCCTGTGGTGCTCAGAAGCGTTTCAAGGCAATGTCTCCTAGTAGTATGACAATGCCAACGACTAGCAGTTGGGAAATGGGGCAGGGACTGTCTCCTTATTCAGCTCTACCTCCTCCTGATATGCAAAGTACGTGCTGTTGTGTGTGTGTTTCCTTTCATTTTTGTAAAATAAAATAGAATTATTCAATAGCATTACCTTCACTATAATGTTGCATTTTTTTTGTGTGTGTGTGTGTGTGTGTGTGTGTGTGTGTGTGTGTGTGTGTGTGTGTGTGTGTGTGTGTGTGTGTGTGTGTGTGTGTGTGTGTGTGTGCATGTAGCTCAGAAATTGTGTGCAAGACTGACTCTTTAAATAAACTTTTGTGCTATTTTTATTTGCAGCTTTGAATGGTCCAATGCCAAATGGACCAATGATGACCAATGGTGTTGGATATGGTAGTGGAAATAACTTTGACTTCCAGTCTCAGGCTTCTGATTTTAGTAGTCCATTATCACATCTGAATGAAAGTGTGGCCTCCCTTGATCCGCTTGCTGCAATGGAAAAATCACTAAACCACCATGAACAGGTATTTTTCAACAATATTATTAATAATAAAAATACAAATTTTTATGGCTGCATTTTCTTATAATATGCATATTTATATATACATTGTAATGTTCTCTTTTGGAATTTGACTGTTGGTATACAGAGGATGACAACAGAAATATTAAGCTTATATTTGTATAATTACTATTATTGGTGCCTCTGACCTTTGAATTAATATAACTTAATTTTCGGCAGTCATTTATCTCTTAATTTCTAGCCCAAATCATGTTTTATATGGTGAATAAGTTTTGTAGAAATTCCTATTTCATTAATATTGCTTTATGATATTACTGAGCTGTTTTGATGAAATTGAAGCAATTCAGTTCTTTAAATAAGCATATAAAACAAAAGTATTCTTACCACTTGTTATTTTGGTTTTAAAAAAATAATTTCTATTTTGCATTCGTGGCAGGCTTCCCAAAATTGAAATCTGAAGGCAGTTTTCAGAAAAGTTGTAGCTGTTGGGTTGACTTCTATGAAAATGTTCTTAGAATTGGGATTCTTTAAATAAATATATAAAACACCAATTCCATAATAAAGAGGTATAAAGTTTCATTTAATTTTGTTTCTATTTACCCTGTGAGTATGCCACCCATTGCCTCTAACAACAAGGCATGAATGTGAATATCTTGGAATATGATATATTCTTTTGTCGATCAGAGATAATGGCTTCAGTTTTTGTTTATTTTTCCTTTCCTTTTGTTTGTTTGTTTGTCTTAAAAAATGCATTTCTAATTTCACATTTATGACAAGCTCTCCCCAAAATTTAAGTAATTTCAAATGCAGTTTCCAGAAAAGCTGTAACTGTTACAAGGACCGGTACGAAAGTAAATAAATAAATAAATTTTCTGTTTATACTCCAGCATGACAACCAAGTCAGTAGAGGTTACAATAAATCGTCAATACAAATATTTATCGTATTTAGTAGTCACGAGCTTGAACCCCGGTCCACTCAAGGAACGCATGCTATGCACTCTCGCTTCTGACCACTCGGCTACGTCAGGCAGTAATGCCTCCCAATTTTTTGCTTTCAAATGTGGTGCCATAGATTATTTCGCATGTCACTGAATAGTCACTAGAGGTCTCTAGTTTCATCATACTGAGTGGCGCGCTTTGATCGGTCTTGTGAGTGCAGCACACAGATAGTTCAAAATGGTGGATGTCACAGATACAGGCCGGCTTCAATTAACATGATTAATTTGTCACACGAGTGCATCACGCAAAATGGAAACACATTAATCGAATATAATAATCAATAGGAAAAATTATAATTGGTCTGTGACCTTCTGGAATGTCCATAAAGAATTTTAAAAATATCTTTAAAATAACTTTTTAACTGAATACCATGTAAAGGATAATGAAAATAATTTTAGAATTAAATGCATTATTATAAAATGCACAATTCAGAAACTATTTGTTATGGAAATATTTGAACAGAGTCCTTTGAACAGTGTTGCTTTCTTTTTTTCATCAATCAATTTCCGATAGCTGACAAAAACCTTCTCTAGGCCTTGGCGAAATAAATATCGCAGAGAACTTTAATTTTTAATTCTAATTTAAAACTTGCATTTAAAAATTCTAATTTTTAAATGCAAGTCTGCACGTGACTTTATTAGTGGGAGACAAACAAGTAACATCTCTGCTTCAGATGGTTGATGGAACACACTGAGGTGGGCAGCAGGCAAACACTTGTTTATTGCCCATCCGACGTGCAGTAAGCTTAGCATGAGATTCATATCTTTTTCAAATAGTGGTAACTGAAAAGCGCGTTAATTGAACTCACATTATGTGAGGCCTGGCTGTATATGTATCGAGCAGAAAGTGGTGATCGAATTTCTTACCAAGGAATAAGTGATGCCTATCAAAACCTTGTACGTCTGAAAAATGTTTATGGTGACAATACTGTTGATGTGAGTACAGTTAGACATTGGGTAAGACACTTTAAGATTTGGGAAAGTGACAGGTGTGTGTGTGTGGTATGTTGTTTGTGTTGAACTTGCCGTTTTGTTACCCAGAATCAGTAAACACCTGGATGAACAAAGCTAGATACACGTTCACCATTACCACAGGAAGGTAGACCAAGGGACTGCTTCTGGTTGGATGCCAAGAGCTGAACAAAGTTTGAGCCAAAGACTCTTGTAAAATATTGTTAAAAAAGAGAGAGAAATAGTACCTTACCAACTACACAAAAATTGTAAACACTACACAAGATTAACCTCTATACCATGAGGTAATCAAGTACTTTGAGGTTTTCAAAGTAAACAAAGCAAGTAATATCATTAAATTTTAAAAATTAACATAAATATCAAATATTAAAGATTACATCAAAATCAAAGAAACAAAATCTCCAACCTACAAAAAAACCCCTAAGCCTAGTACCATTTAACTAACATATATAACTTTGCAAAAGCATTTTAGACCAGAAGCAGGTACAAACCTTATAAACAAATTAGATTAAATTCAACACATCTGGTAAATTCCGCAATCATCAGTAACGAAGTCAGTCAGTCAATCACCAATAACAAAGTCACAGCAATTTGTGGAGCACTAGAATTTACATCTTAAAATTGAGTTGTAGGTCAAACACTTGTAGAGTTGCAAAAAAATGAAATCAAAGAACTGTATAAATCAAAGCACATATCCTAAAATTGTAGATCTTGTTGAGATTAAATTTAATCAAAAGTTGACTGGAGGAAAGGATGTCATGGCACAGAAAGTGATAAGTCTTAGGCAGAATCCAGTACATTCTGGAGTGTGAAATATGTCGAAGATCTTGTTTAAGGAAAAGGGAAAATGGCATTGTTGACAAGCCCCAAAGCCGCCGGCTAGTAACGTCAGTGACAGCAGACAAGAGCTGGATCGCTGATCAAAGAGGACTGTCACAACTCAACATGTGAATTGTGTGATGCAGTAGGTATAGGGAAACCTGCTGTGGTAACCATCATAAAAGAACTAGGCTACAGCAAGGTTTATGCCTGGTGGTTCCCCAAAAATGCTGACACATGAGCATAAAGAAGCCCAGAAAATCATCTGTATGGAACTTCTCTACAGCACTATGAGAGTGAAGGAGAGGTTTTTCTTTCATGCATAGTCACAGGTGACAAAACCTGGGTCCACCATTATGACCCTGAAACAGAGACAGTCGATGGAGTGACACCATCAAAATTTGCTGTGCGAGACAAAAGATAGCCTTCTTTTGGTAAAGTCATGGCAACAGTGTTTTAGGACAAAGATGGGGTTTTGCTTGTAGACCTCTTGGAGCGTGGCATCACAATCAACTCAGATCGATATGTGGAAATGTTGAAAAAGTTAAGTCCGCATCTGTAAAGTTTGAGTGGACAAAAACCTTAATGAGGTTCTTCTCCATGACATTGCATGACCCCACACCAGTCTGCACATGATGGATTACTCTGGAGCAAGAGTAAGGCCATTGCAAAACTGGGGTGCACTGGGGTTCTTCAGCTCATTTCCGTCCAAATTTGGAAGGAAATGAGTCGCTCTTTTTGCTTTTGACCAAAGCAGTTGTCATACAATATGCTTTTAAACTGAAATCCCTGCCAGACCAGCCCACATGGACATCCATTTTTGAGCTACTCTGGGAAAATCTTACACTCCTCACATTGCCAACTATTGGTATTTTTGTCCAAAAGCTACTTGGAGATATACATTTAGACAAGCTTGCGTGATCATCAAGATAGTCCTTACCACTCTGGCATGCTTTTGTAACACACAACTTCTCCCTTAATAACTGGTTGAACTCTGATACTCTTTCTTCTGTCTACCTTCAGCTCTATTCAACACACCAAGATGAACATTCTGACTTCTTGCTAATTTACATAGATCGCTCAAAGTTGGAATCAAGTGTGGGGGATCTGTTGTCTTTTCAATCAGACACTACTCTATCTGAGGAGAAATACCCCTGAATGCATAAACACTGCAGAGCTGTAAGCTGTAGAGTTAGCCTGGGATCACATAAGAACTTGCCAATACTAACAGTTTATTATATACACCGATTCTTTGAGTGTATTACAGACTTTTAGCATTGGTAGAGGCATATGATGCAAGAAAGCAAGCTTATATAGCATCAGCCCAAAAAAAAAAAAAAACTTACCATCTCACCCATCCAATCACTCCAAATGTTTCTGGTTCTGCCTTGAACTTATTTAAGTTGTTGACCTCCACTACAACAGATGGAAGTTTGTTCCAACTATCAACCACCTACTGGCTAAAGGCAATTTTTGCACATCTATTTTACAATTGTCTTTCCTCGATTTGAATTTTTGTCCCTTCAGGTGAGTAATCTGAGTGAGGGAAGATTCCCATTAGCATTGAGCTTGCTCAAAACCGTTCAAAGCCTTACACACCTCAATTAGATCTCCTCGCAGGTGCCTAGTCTCCAGAAACTGCAATTTGCAGAACTTAAGCCTTTCTTGGTAACACCAACCCTTTGTTACACTCACCAATTTCATTGTCCTTCTCTGCACCCGTTCCATCAGATCTACATCCTTCTTAAAACGAGGCCTCCAGTCCTATATATATATATAGTACTCAAGATGTGGCCTAACCATGGCCTTATACAAAGAGATAATCACTTCCTTATCTCTGCTAGCAAAGTTTCTGTGTATCACTGGCAAAACTCCATCAGCTATTTTGTCAGCCTGTCTGCACTGGTCAAATTAAATGTGTTCTGTGATTGATTTTCTGTTTCCTGGATAAAAACCCCAAAGTTCCAGGAGAAAAAACTCTGTTACCTTCACCTGGGACTGACTAATTCAGCCATGGTTTAAAAAATGCCCATAAAATTTCTTGGTGACATCGATGGAATTCAAATTCAGGTCTTTTCCATCCAGTGTGGGGAGGATGGTGATTATACAGGCTGTTCTACCCACAAGGGCTTGCCTGGAAATGACACCCCACCAACCAGGCAGACCTTAATGATCTTACTAAGCAACTGACTTCTCCTTTTTT